>NC_086320.1:164039337-164184337 GCF_036172605.1 Pelobates fuscus
GTGTTTCAGTTTTTTCACATTAAAATTCGCCAGATTGCTTACGTTGCCTTTGTGACCCTATGGTAGCCCAAGAATGAAAATTACCCCTATGATGGCATACCATTTGCAATAGTAGACAACCCAAGGTATTGCAAATGGGGTTTGTCCAGACTTTTTTAGTAGCCACTTAGTCACAAACACTGGCCAAAATTGGCGTTTTTTGCATTTTTCACACACAAACAAATACTAACGCTAACTTTGGCCAGTGTTTGTGACCAAATGGCTACTAAAAAAGACTGGACATACCCCATTTGCAATACCTTGGGTTGTCTACTATTGCAAATGGTATGCCATTATGGGTGTAAATTTAATTCCTGGGCTACTATACAGTCTCAAAGGCAACGTAACCAATCTGGCGAATTTCAATTTCAAATGTAACACGCTATATTTGACCCTGTAACTTCCCAAAACACCATAAAACATGTATATAGGGGGTACTGTTTTACACGTGAGACATCGCTGAATACAAATATGTGTATTGCATTGCAGTAAAAGCAAACAGTATTTTGACATCCACAGTTAAAATGTCACATAGAACTAAAAAAAAATAAAAAAATCTTTTTTTCTCCCATTTTTTTATATATTTTTTATATTAAATTATGTTCAATACCTAAATATTTAATGTTAAATGAAAGCCCTGTTTCCCCTGAATAAAATGATATATAATAAGGGGGGATGCATTTCATATGAAAGAGGTGAATTACGGTTGGACAGACATATAGCGCAAATGCCAGGTTTTGTTTACGTTTTGTTCTGTTCACAACTTGTACATTTGGCTGCGGTGTTAAGGGGTTAAGAATAAAAAATAATAATAATAATAATAATAATAATAATAAAATAAAAAAAATAATGCAGCTTCCAAATGAATCTAAAATGGATGCTGTCCAGCAGGTGGGAGGGTCTGGGAGGGAGGGTCTGCTTCTGCTTCTGTATTTTCTGTATTTCTGCATCTCCTGAGACAAAATTAAATTAGTCATTGAGCCTTTAATAAGCAAGATATGATTTCTAAATTTAAATGAAATATGTTGAAGATATAGTACTACCTTTAGTCTCATGTTTTGAAGCATTGTACATAATGTCTTGATACACAATAAATGCAATTTGGTACTGTGTCTCAGTAAACACTTGACATCTGTGGATATTTATTTATGCTGATTCAAATACTTGAAAATGCATGATCATTGTTAAACGTGTTCATTCATAATTGATAATACTACATCAAATGTGATCTCACTTGTGAATTTTAAAAGTTGTCTGTATTGGGATATGCTAAGCAGAATTTATTTGTTAAATTTTATGACATTTGTAGTTGCATTATTGGTTTCTGTTTTATAGAATATGAAAGAAAGTATTTTGAATAGTCAAATTGTTACAAGGAAGAAAGAAATTCATTTTCGACATTTCTGTTTATAAGTCACGCCTGTTAATAAAAGGAAACCATAAACTGAATAATATGATGCATTCCAAAACAACTTGCCCATTGACCGAGACCTTGGATAAGTCCATTCCCCCTGACAAGTCCATGAATTACACTGTTCCATTTTTCACTAATATTGATTGTGAAGTCACTATCCAAAATATAAAATAACTTTTATTACAATAAAAGTGCTGTGCTAGATTTTTATTGTAATAAAATGTATTTTATACTTGATACCTGGTTCCTGCAATTCTATCCAGAAGAAAATTACCTACTATCTGGGGGACCAACATTACTTCTAACACAGTGGATGGTTCTACACGCTGCCACAGTTTAGAGCCGACTTACATGGCTCGAAATATTGTGAGTTTTCTAATTAACTTCCTATTTTCATTGTATACATTTTCATACTACCCTATGATGGTGTTTTTATGATTGTATTTTATATATTTCATTATCCATACCTACAGTATACCACCGTGGGCGCAACTACCCTTTTTTTCTTTTTGATTCATCTATTTATGTAAGTGTTTATTGATGACTAAACACTGGGGTGTGTTCAGACGCACTGGGATACAATATTTATTCCGTTAACATCTTATTAGAGTTAAAGCGCCACTTATCCTTTCTTTGTGTATTTATTTAACTATCCAAAATATACCAATAGAAAGCATTTTAAAAGCTAGTTTAGTCCTATAGATATCCCTTAAATGAATACTCCAAGCACTATAAACACTGCAGAGTGCTATAGCGGGTATGGTGCTTGGATTATTCTGGCACCCCACAATATAAATAATCAAACCATTTGATAATGTTTTGACTTCTTACCTGGGGCTGCTGGACCCTGCACAATGCATGTTTTGCAGCTGAAAGCTATCTTTACTAAGACAAGCCTAATAGATTGATGGGTCAAAAGTGCGATGAACTGCAAATGTTGGATAGCATCAGCTATTTCATAAAAGTATATGGTTTACAAGACAAGGTAAAATTAATTATAAATAAAATGTAAAACAAATGTTTCCTCTTAACCACATAGTCTGTAACTAAACAGTTATAAGAGCATATGTACAACTAAATTGCAATTTAAATGTAATAGTCTAATATAACTTACATGAGTTTAATATACATGATTAACGTAGACTGGTTGCAAAAACAAAAAACAATACACACTTGATCCACACAAGCATTTCTGTTGTGGATTGACTAATCATTTGTACAATGTGACCATGTAAGATTTATTTAGAGATTGGAAATTGTTAGCCATCTAAAATGTTCAAGAAGGATTTTGCAAGTAAATATTTTTGGGAAGGGGTATGTGTCCAATTACTATAGAGTGTAGACATGCTTTGGTGATACTCTACTAGCAAGTTCACTGAATTCACCTTTCAACCTTTTCAATACTCCCTGACTTCACTACCAGGCACTTTTTGAATGAGAACATTTTAGCATACCATTTATTGAAGGAAACATAGATAGCTAACATATAAAAATATTGATTGTGTGTACAAATTGGTTTGCACACAACATTAAAAAGGTAAATTATAAAAATTTACAGAGTTTTTATTTTTCACTCATATGTTCATCCTTCAAAAACATATCTGGGAAATACATTTTTTTAAATAAAATATTTATATTTATATTTATTTATATTTATATCTAAATTTATATTTAAATAAAATATATAGTATCCATTATTTTAAAATATTTTACACAAGGTCTAAAATGTTAGCATAAAATCAAATATGCAATGTTTCCAATATGCAGTAGATGTGACAGAAATAAATATATAAAAATAGTCAAATAGTTTTCTTATAGGCAGGGGCGAACCTGGTTACATTTGGCACCCAGGGTGGATCGATATTTGGCACCCTCCAAATGTAAAAAACACCCCAAATTTTTTTTTCATGTATTCAGCAACGAGTAGTGTTTGTATTTTTTAAATGTATTTAGCACCCAGCAGTGTTTGTGTGTTTGAATGTAAGCATGTTTTTGTATGGAGTATGTGTGAATGAATGTACAGGTGTATTTGCACGTATTGGCATTTGAATGCAAGTGTGCATTTTTCTGTAATGTGGTTTTTGAATATGGTGGTGTGTTTTTATGTAGTGTTGACATTTGGATGCAGGCTTGTATTTGTGTTTAGTGTAGGCGAAATGCTGAAATGTATGCACATATACACATATACTCACATATATACACACTGGCGCACATAAACAGACACATAGGTACACACATGCAGTTACACAGAAACACAGTCATACACAGATACAGACGAACACAGACACTCACACATACAGACACACAGAGAGAGACACCCAGGCACAGACACACATACAGATAGAGACCCACACATACAGACACACTGATACAAACACACAGACACACAAACAGATACACATACACACACTGACACATACAAATACACATATACCAACACACAAACAGATACACAGACATACAGATACACAGATACACATGTATAAGTGTGTGTCTGTGTGTGTTTGTATAGTGTTTGTATTGTGAATGCAGTGTGTGTGTGTAGTGAATGCAGTGCGTGTGCTTGTATAGTGGATAATGGTGTGAGGGAGGGGCTGATGATGAGAGGGGGGTGATGGTGAGAGGGATCCTCCTGCAACGAAAAGGTAAGAAACAGGAGGGTGGCTGAAAAATGAGATGTGCATTTATGTCAGTATGTATGTATGTCAGTATGTATGTCAGTATGTATTATTATTATATTTATATAGCATCAACAAATTCCGTAGTGCTTTGCAATGGGTGGACTAACAAACATGTAATTATAACCAGACAAGTTTGACGCACAGAAGCAGAGGGGTTGAGGGCCATGCTCAATGAGCTTACATGCTAGAGGGTGTGGAATAAAGTGACACAAAAGGTAAGGGAAGTATTAGGGAAGTAAATTGGTAGAATAGTATTCAATGAATACTTAGTGTGTTTTTTTTGAAGCCATTCATTGTTTACTCAATAGGCTTTTGTGAAAAAGTGAGTCTTAAATGATTTTTTGAAGGAGTAGAGACTGTGTGAGCGTCTAATGGAAAAGGGAAGGGAGATCCACAGGAACGGGGCAGCCCTAGAGAAGTCTTGAATGTGAGCATCAGAGGTGGGAGTACGAACAGAGGATAGATGCAGGTTTTCGGCAGAGCGTAGGGGCTTAGACGGGACATACATATTAGGGAGGATAAATAGGTGGGAGTAGCATTATGTAGAGATTTGAAAGAAAGAACTAGAATTTTATATTGAGCCCTATATCTTATGGGAAACCAATGCAGGGATTGACAGAGGGGTGAGGCGTGGGAGGTGCAGGCGGACAGGAAGATGAGCCTTGCAGCCGCATTCATTATAGACTGCAATAGGGCAAGTTGGGAGCATGTGAGAACACTGAGAAGTGGATTGCAGTAGTCAAGGCGAGAAAGGACAGAGGCATGGACCAGCACCGTAGTAGCCTATAGCGCACAATGTTTTTGAGATGGAAGCGGCATGATTTTCAGATAGACTGAACATGAGGGGGGAAGGAGAGGTCGGAGTCAAAGAGAACACCTAGGCAGCGAGCCTCCATGGTGGAGCTGATGGTAGCACCATTAACGTGGAGGGAGACAGAAATGGAAGTAGCAACACTTTAGGGAAGAAAGACCAGGAATTCTGGTTTGGACTAGTTGAGTTTAAGGAAGTGGGCAGCCATCCAGTTAGAAATAGCAGAGAGGCAGTCAGAGACACTAGTCAAGAGAGGTGGGGAGAGATCAGGGGAGGACAGATAGATTTGCGTGTCATCTGCCCCCAGCAGCACCCCATTTAAGCATGTTTAGGTCAGTGCAGCCAGCCCCTTGTTTTCCCATATATATTTAGGAGTCTAGCCAACTCCTTGGTTTTGCACCGCCCCCTGTCACAGGTGTCTCATCTCAGGACCCTATTTAAGCCTTGTACTGCAGAGAACTCGAGATGGAAGGATTTCCCCAAGTGAGTAGCTCATTTAGTAGACAGTTGGCAGTGAGAGTAGGACCTGCCAAAGATGGGGTACATTGACGTTTGTGGCAGGCTTATGCAATGTATGATCATATAGTGTAACTAAACCCCCATTAATTTTTGCCTAGATTAGGTGTTTTTAATAAAACTAGTCAAAACTGTCAGCATCAAAGTAGCTGTTTAGTTGATAAGTGAGTGCGCTGGATTTCTATTTTTACTGTATTTATTGGCCCCCAGCAGCACCCCATTTAAGCATGTTCAGGTGAGTGCAGCCAGCCCCTTGTTTGCCCATATATATTTAGGAGTCTAGCCAGCTCCTTGGTTTTGCACCGCCCCCTGTCACAGGTGTCTCATCTCAGGACCTTATTTAAGCCTTGTACTGCAGAGAACTCGAGATGGAAGGATTTCCCCAAGTGAGTAGCTCATTTAGTAGACAGTTGGCAGGGAGAGTAGGACCTGCCAAAGATGGGGTACATTGACGTTGTGGCAGGCTTATGCAATGTATGATCATATAGTGTAACTAAACCCCCATTATTTTTTGCCTAGATTAGGTGTTTTTAATAAAACTAGTCAAATCTGTCAGCATCAAAGTAGCTGTTTAGTTGATAAGTGAGTGCGCTGGGTTTTAGAAGTGCATCCAGAAAACACACACCCTGTATCCACTATTCAAACACTGCTTCCTTGTGGGCAGATTTGGAGGTGGGTCCTGTGGGCAGGATTTGGCGGTGTGTTTGGATGCCCGAACTCGGGGGCCCAGACCTTCAGCAGTGTTAGGGGCCCCAAAATTTCTGTTGGCGGCCCTGAAATGGAGAATCACTTTGCAAACTCCTTGTTTTTATTGAAATATGGGCTATGCAAATGTCATGGCATTTAAATATAGGAAGGAGCAATTTACAGTGACTTCTCTATTACCACCATCCTTAGCAGAGGTTATGTGGAGGATAGTGCCAATAATTGATAAAGGCAGTCTGGACAAATACAGATGTACTCCTTATCATCCCAGTGAAGTGTCCAACAGCCAACTCTGGGTATAGTGGTGGTAGTGGAGGAGGTCTACCTTTAATGGAAACAATGCTTGAGCATTGCAGGAGGATTGATGGACATTTCAAGTCCAGAGCAAGAGAAAAGAGGGCTTCCCATACATTATCTATGACAGGATGTCAGCACCCAGTGGAACTCCACTTCAGTAAACCCAACAGAATATATATACACCTATACACTTCTAAAAAAGTGAAGATATATATGAAAAATGGGTAACTCTGTGCATAAAATATTTGTGAAAATAATTGTAAAATACAACCTGATATTAAACAATGTTGAATATCTAAAACAGAAATAACACCAAATCGTGTGATACAGCTAAAACATGTATCCAAGAGGAGGGAAGGTAGAGAACTCACAAAATGGAATAATATGCTGGGCACATCTCCCCATAGGTGTATTTTGGACTGGGAATCCTGCACCAGTAGATGTCAGGCAGAGTGGTTCTGATGTTGAAAGAAAGGCAGAGATAGTGCAATATTGCAAAGTAGAAATCGTATTTAAAAAATGATTGCACTTACAGACTGGATAAAAAATATCTGCATATCTCCACCAAAAAGGTGGACCTCGCGTGTTGTTTGACAATATAAAACAATATTAAAATACAACGCGTTTCGTTCACTTCAGAAATGCTAGAAAGAATTTTGGAACAGCAGACGGCAATCTGTAGTTTATCTTTCCACCTCTCCATTGACATTGACTTTCCATTGGGGCATTTGGATTGGACAAAACACTTTGAGCAACAGTGATGCCAGAATGTCTTCTTGCTCACCAACCTCATTAAAAATTAATAAATATATAAAGTAAATGACTCCAGTTGCAGCTGTTCCCCTTTTTCAAATGCTTTGAGTGGTTTTACTCTGCCTGACTGAGTCTTGCAATAACTGCTCCATCCGCTGATGCAGTTAGGAGAAGCTGATAAAGCACTGTTTTTTCCACACTAACGGATGATCACTGATGCTACAGACTGGATGTGTGGGAAAGCTTTGTTCTTCTCCTTTCATTCTTTGAAGTATTCTGTATAGTTATTAGTAGCATATGAAAAAGTCATGGGTGTTTGTGAGGGAGAGACAAGCAGGATTGATCATGATAGAGGTGTTTGTAATGAATTAGCAATTGGGAAGAAAGTTCAAGTAAAGAACTCGGAAAACACAATTAGAGATCGCTTAGTGGAGCCCCAACAGGTACCCAATATAAAAAAAATATATATAAAAAAAGTACACCATCTTCATAGACTATGTGACATTAAGTCAATGTGAAAATCATGATGGGATTAATCTGCAGTTGAATTACCATTGGTTTCTTCTCTTCTTTGTTATCCTGTACTCACCCCATATTATCGAAATAATTGGCTCTCCCGGTCCCTTCCGTTATAGTCACCATGAAGAATGCACTGTGTTTTATTTGTTAAAACACAATTTTTACTGAAATACTCAGTTTAAGCTATGTGTTGTAAGTGCTAACTTGCTAACCCAATTTATGATCAATAAATGCGTAATTTTGCTTAATATGAGGTTTTGATTTTATGGTTTAATAATGGCATTTACATTTTAATTATAGAATTTTTTGCCCTGCCAGCTGAGTCTTGTGGTGTGACTATACCGGCTACTTCCGCAAAAAGTTGGTATAAGTCAAAAGGAAACTGTTTTTATTTTAAACTGAACTAAACTAGACTAGATTTGTGTGAGCTTTTTTTTTTATCTCAGGGTGGAATAGGTGAGTAGGTCATCTATTGCCCACTGACCATTTATTGAGAAATCCTTTCTTTAAAATGTATTTATTATGACCCCTGCTCTTTATTCTTTATTAATACAAAATAGGAAAAGGAAAAAAAGATTAACTTCAATTGATGTAAAGCTAAATTTTCTCACTTCCAATTTTTTAAAATCCATTTATATAATAATCTTATTCTGCTGACTCACAATTGGCATTGAAAAAATGATATTGTCCAGCCATTAGGTAGCACATTAATAGGCAACATGGCTGAAATTCTGCTGTCCTGATTTTTTTTTTATTTTCAGTCGAAGTTCAGCTAAACAAATTTTTCCCGTTATTCATAAGTCTATTACAAAGAAATCCTATACAAATATTTTATTTACATATTACTTGTCATTCCATTGTCACTCAACCAACATTTTCAACATACACTTTGATTTAAAGGGACACTCCAGACCCCTAAAGCACTTTAGTTTGCTGAAAAGATTTATTTGTGAAGAGTGTGTCCACTTTATTTTCATTTTGGAAATATTAAAAAATTCAATCGAAATTTACACGTTTATAAATTGTACTGGCTACACCACACTAGCTTTTCAAGCAGACAACAGGCCCTGTTACTTCCTGGTTTGGTTAGCTCAGTGGATCAAAACTGAAGAGGCAGCAACTGCCCAGAGAACCTGCCTTGCAAAGATTCATTGAGCTGCATTGGGAAGTCTGTGATTGGACAGTCACAAAAAGTGTGGGCTAGGTTAGAGGAGGAGGGCTTGTAAGGGCTGCAGGTTTTGCAAGCTTTTAGGTATAACTCCAATGAAAAAATGCATAATAAAATGCATGCAAGTTTTCATTTGGAGTATATCTACTAAACAGTGATTTTTTATTTATTTATTTATTTGGTATTTGGGCAGTGGAGTGTCCCTTTAACATAATCTGTTGCTGTTTCCTTCTTGCAATATCAACGAAACATTTAAAAATGAAAGACAAATTAAACACTTAAATAAAATAAATACATGTGTCACTCAGTGTAACAATTAATTATATGATATTGCTTAAAGATATAAACATTATTGTGTTTAATTATATGCTCCCTTCCATTTTGTGACTCTTTGGTTAAAGAGATGCTGTTTTCTATGTACTGACTTATTATCCAGAAAACGATAGCCAGGTAAGAGCTTTTTAGAATGCTTCAATGTCTTTTAATACCATATTGTTTCACCTAAAACATTAGTCAATAAACAGTGTGGTACAAATGATTTCATTTATTAAGCTTAGCATTAGTCTACATGCTATAGTGCTAATCAGTCATTGCCTTCTAAAATCGTTCATGCTTAATGCAATGATTTAAGTATTCCTACAGAGAATTTGAGTCATCAGAAAGTCATTAAATACTGTAAAAAATGAAAATGACTATTACACAGCAGTCAACACTATTAACTGTTAGTTAAAACAACATTTAATTTAGCTAGACAGGCACATTTCTGCAGTTTACTTAGTACAAAAATAATGAGAATTCTAATGTTAGTGTCACTTGGCAACAATGCAATACTGCAATGAATATGTACGTGCGGAGATTAACTCACATTCTGCATATGCAAGTGACCACATGCACACGTAGTGTATTTGTAAAGATATACAATATCTATGTTTTATCTGCCTGCCTTTTTAAATCTAGTTAAACATTGTTCTAAAAATTTTTTGTTTTTATAATTCATACTTTGAAATAACATGTTATAATATACATCCTGTTGTTAAAATGGAGGTGACAATTTTTTTTTGTGGTTTGGTGATACACAGATTGTATCATTGCTTAGTCCTTACACCACTACTTGTCTACAAAAAAATACAAATTACAATATACAGTAAAAATATTGACATAATAGACTTTAGTTGGTAAAGTCTACTATTGTTTTTCCTAAGAATTAGCTGGAAATCATTGGTTATAATTATATACGTAACACTTTTGGTTTTGTCTTAACTTTTCATGAGCTGAACTCAAAGACTTTTTATGTGTACACAAAAGGCCTATTTCTCTCAAATATTGTTCACAAATCTGTCTAAACCTGTGTTAGTAAGCATCTTTGCTGAGATAATCCATCCACCTCACAGGTGTGGCATATCAAGATGCTGATTAGACAGCATGATTATTGCACAGGTGTGCCTTAGGCTGGCCACAATAAAATGCCACTCTAAAATGTGCAGTTTTACTGTATTGGGGTGATCCGGGGGGTTGTCCGAAAACCAGTCAGTATCTGGTGTGACCACCATTTGCCTCACACAGTGCAACACATCTCTTTCACATAGAAGTGATCAGGTTGTTGATTGTGGCCTGTGGAATGTTGGTCTACTCCTCTTCAATGGCTGTGCAAAGTTACTGGATATTAGCAGGACCTGGAACACGCTGTCGTATACCCCGATCCAGAGCATCCCAAACATGCTTAATGGGTGACATGCCCGGTGAGTATGCTGGCCATGCAAGAACTGGGATGTTTTCAGCTTCCAGGAATTGTGTACAGATCCTTGCAACATGGGGCCGTGCATTATCATGCTGCAACATGAGGTGATGGTCATGGATGAATGGCACAACAATGGGCCTCAGGATCTCGTCACGGTATCTCTGTGCATTCAAAATGCCATCAATAAAATGCACTTGTGTTCGTTGTCCTTAACATATGCGTGTCCATACCATAGCCCCACTCCCACCATGGGCCACTCGATCCGCAACGCTGACATCAGCAAACCGCTCCCCCACACGACACCATACATGCTGTCTGCCATCTGCCCTGTACATTGAAAACCGGGATACATCTGTGAAGAGAACACCTCTCCAAAGTGCCAAACGCCATCAAATGTGAGCATTTGCCTACTCAAGTCGGTTACGAAGACGAACTGCAATCGAGTCGAGATTTTAGAGTGGCCTTTTGTTGTAGCCAGCATAAGGCACACCTGTGCAATAATCATGCTGTCTAATCAGCACCATGATATGTCACACCTGTGAGGTGGATGGATTATCTCGGCAAAGGAGAAGTACACACTAATACAGATTTAGAGAGATTTGTGAACAATATTTGAGAGAAATAGGCCCTTTGTGTACATAGAAAAAGTCTTACATCTTTGAGTCCAGCTCATTAAAAATGGGGGCAAAAACAAAAGTGTTCCGTTTATAATTTTGTTGTATATATACTGATCAGCCACAACATTAAAGGGACACTATAGTCACCAGAACAACTATAGCTTATTGAATTTGTTCTGGTGAGTAGAATCATTACCTTCAGGCTTTTTTCAGTAAACACTGTCTTTTCAGATCAGATGGCTGTTAGAGCTCCTTCCTGGATCATGGTTGCGTAAAATGGATCCAAACATTCAGTGTCTCCTCCCTCTGCATGCAGACACTGAACTTTCCTCATAGAGATTATTGATTCAATTCATCTCTATGAGGAGATGCTGATTGGCAAGGGCTGTGTTTGAATTGTACTGGCTCTGCCCTTGATCTGCCTCTTTGTCAGTCTCAGCCAATCCTATGGGGAAGCATTGTGATTGGATCAGGCTACCACTTCTGATGCTGTCAATAGGCAGTGGGCAGGTCTAAAGAAAACCGGGACTAAGTAAGCAGCTCCAGACTTGAATACAAGTATTTTTAGGGAGGCATGAGGGGGCCAGGGTGGCTAGATGGTGGTTTTAACCCTATAGGGTCAGGAATACATGTCTAAAACCTCTGAAGTGAAGTAAATAACATCAATTATATCATTACAATGGCACCTGTCAAGGGGTGAACAGTCAGTTCTTGACTTTTGTGTGTTGGAAGCAGGAAAAATGGGCAAGTGAAAAGATCTGAGTGACTTTGACAGGTGCAAATAGTGATGGTTAGATGACTGGGTCAGAGCATGTCCAAAAGTAGTGCAAGGAAAGACTGTCAGTGAACTGGCATCAGGGTCATGGGCGCCCAAAGCTCACTGATGCATGTGGCTGCATAGCTTAAGACCAGCCAGAGTGCCTATTATGACCCCTGTCCACCACCAAAAGTGCATTCAATGGGGATGTAAGTGCCAGAACTGCACCATGGAGCAATGGCAGAAGGTTACCTGATGTGAGTAATCACATTTACTTTTAGATCGGGTGGATGGCCAGGTGTGTGTGTGTCTTTACCTGGGTAGGAGATGGCAGTAGGATGTATTATGGGAATAAGTCAGGCGGGTGGAGGCAGTGTTCTGTTCTGGTCAATGTTCTGCTGGGAAACCTTGGATCCTTGCATTCATGTGGATGTTACTTTGACATGTACCACTTACCTAGTGATGGTTGCAGATGACATACACCATGACAATGGTGTTCCCTGATGGCAGTGGCCTCTTTCAGCAGGATAATGCACCTTGTCACACTGCAAAAATTGTTCAGGAATGGCTTGAGGAATATGACAAAAAGTTTAAAGCTTAGCCTCCATGTTCCCCAGATCTCAATCCGATTATGCCTCTGTGGGATGTGCTGGAAACACAGATCCATGGGGTCAGATACCACGGGACAGAGGTCTTGTGGAATCCATGCCATGGCTCATCACAACAGTTTTGGCAGCACAAGGGGGACATACTCAGCATTAGGCAGGTGCTTTTAATGTTGTGGCTGATCAGTGTGTGTATATATACGTATAAATGTAACCCTTTTTTGCCCTGCTCCTGGCAACAAGCCGTAGCTAGCAGCAGTTACACCTTCTTCTGTCGCTGACAGGGATCCTGAGCCTCCGCTATAGTTGGGAGATCGGGACATCTTGTTCTGACGCAGTGCCTCCACTCAGTGCAACTTCTATTTATGGGGAACCCACCCCACTGAGTAGATGAGTACCCTCCACTTAATAACTCAGAGACATGAAATAAATACAGACATGGAAATACACACTGTATTGTGGTTAAAGAGATACACATATAACAGCCACATATAACAGCAGAAATAACAATGCAGTCCCTGGCTAATGTTAAACACAGTCACAAGAGTCTTTAGCAGCAGGAATGCAGACAACAAACTTCTCTTATTAACATTAATAACTACATCTGAACAGTTAAACTCCTAGGTACCTGCAGGTAAATTTTGTGCAAAACGTTGGGGCCCTTAGGTGTAGGTAACGCTACCCAGGTATAGTTATAAGGGAGAATCCTGAAGCAATCTCTGGAGACAGTACCTTGGAGTGACTTCTGTAACTGCAGATATTTCCAGAGAGATCCAGCAGAATGTAGGACAGCAGCAGAACAGCAATGGCAATCCTTTCTCTTCCTTCTGCTGGCAGGATGCAAGAGCTCATTCACACTCCTGCAGAAAGTTCCAGAATCTGCAGGGAGCTGAACATTAAATAACAGTCTTCTAATTCTCCTAGCAGAGCAGTAGACAGTCTCCAACTTCTTGTAGTTGCAGTGCACTAGCCTTCCCCTGTTATTAATTCCCTGTCCCAGCAGTAATAGACCATTGAAACAGGTAGGAACACACTTTCTTTATAGCAGACTCAGAGAACATGGCTTCTACCCTGTTATCTTCTTCCTGCCATCCTAGCCCCTCCTCCTCACAAGACAGGGCAAAGGGCAAAGTTCAATATCTCAAAACTTAAAGTAAAAACCGTAAAATATAGCAGTCTGTTACATAAGAAAACAAGAGCGAGCAGTCAAAACACATTACTTTTATTTCTTATGGGATTCATGTTGAACTGTAGGTTGTAGCAGAATGGCCCAATCATAAAACAAAACATAACAAAGGAAAAAATTCAATGACCCCTGTTCAAAAGTATGCATACCTTTAGTTCTTAATACTGTGTATTGCCCCCTTTAGCATCAATGACAGCGTGCAGTATTTTGTTATAGTTGTCTATGAGGCCCCTTATGCTTGCAGGTGGTATAGCTGCCCATTCGTCTTTGCAAAATGCCTCCAGGTCATGCAAAGTCTTTCGTTGTCTTACATGAACCACACGTTTGAGATCTCTCCAGAGTGGCTCAATGATATTAAGGTCAGGAGACTGGCTACTCCAGAACGTTTGCCTTTTTCGGCTGTAACCACTGAAGGGTCAACTTAGCCTTGTGCTTAGGGTCATTGTCATCCTGGAAAGTCCAATGCACAGCCTACGTGCCGAAGAATGCAAATTGTCTGCCAGTTTTTTCTGATAATATGCTTTATCAATTTTCACAAGATTCCCCGTGCCTTTAGAGCTCACCCCCAAAAAACCATCAGTAAGCCACCACCATGCTTCACAGTGGGGATGGTATTCTTTTCATTATAGGCCTTGTTGACCCTTCCCCAAACATAGCGCTTATGATTGTGACCATAAAGCTCTATTTTGGTCCAGTCATTCCAAATTACAGGATACCATAAGCTGTGAGGCTCAAGCTGTTAAAAATATACCTATATATATTTTAATTTATTTATTATTACTAATATTATTTTTGTATTGTATGTATTGTTGTACTACAATACAATATTAGATCACAATAAAGGAAAATTAATGTTGTGAAAAATCTTATGGGTGTTTCAGGAGCCTTGCTAATGTAATTTGGTAACCTCTTCATTAAGCCCAACCCTGGCCACTCCCCAAACCCCACCCCTTTCTTCTTCCCAATTTTACCACTTAGCATGCCTGTTGGCACACTAACAGTAACTTATAGACACACCCACACATACACATATGGGCAGACAAACACACACAAATGCAGACTGGCATCAACATCCACACATCCACCTAAAGGCATACAGATTTTAAGATAGACACATAGGCACAGGCATGTACATACAGGTGAACACAGGTACACACAGAAACAGATAGGTACACACAGACAGTTACATGCAGACATAGACATGTATAGGTGAATCAGTGTTTGTTTATAGTGGATGCAGTATGGGTGTATAGTGGATGTAATGTGTTTTTCCTGGTGATGTAGCATGTGTGTTGGGGTGATGCATTATGGGTGTATAGGGGATGTAATGTGTTTTTCCTGGTTATGTAGTATGTGTGTTGGGGCAATGTAACCCCATTGAGGCTTCTGGTGCTCTTGATTCCTTGTTTAATGTATATTTTTTACAATTCTTTATTTTTGTAGTGCAGGAAAGTACACACAATAGTATAAATGACATGACATGCAGAAAAACCTTGTTAGACTCCGAGAGGTATACATTATGTCACAGCTACTGCACTTTTTTATTTTTTTTTAATTCTTTATTTTTGTAGTGCATATAGATATAACAACGCGTATGTGGTGCCCCAACGGCAATCCAAGTACGCTTACAATTATTACAATAGGGTACATGGTAACTTTTGCACAATTTATAATAATAAGTGAGGTCGGTTCAAGTGCAAGTGGCTAGTATGTAGTTCGACTACGTGAAAACAAACGAAAATTAAAATAAAGTCATGTATATAGGTTGAGCAAACAGTAGTTCCCTGAAACTCGTACGAGATCGCACCAGGTCTGGTGTTGAGTACTAGAGGGATAAACTGGAGTAATTTCACATGCTTACAATATGTGCAAGGCATTGTGAAAGACTCATGTCTGCCTGGTGTTCTGGGACTAGAGATTGTGAGTGTCTCATGCAGAGGACCCGTTGGGCTAGAGGTAAGTTTGTTATGCTGTACTCACATGGGCTGTAGGGCTCTTTAGGGCTGGAAACATTGTTAATATTTACAGTAACTGTAAATTATGAGGGAACATTCTAATGTCGAGTGTAGCATGTGGTAAGATTTCTACAGGTTAAGCAGTCGTTGAAGGGTAGACGTTGAGGTCTCTGTGACGTGTGGTAGGTTAGAGTAAGGCCGGGTTAGAAGGTCTTGTTAGGTAATGTTAACCAGTCTGGGCTATATGGGTCAGTAGTGAGTGTCTATCTGTCTAGTTCTGGCCAGACGGGTTTAGGGCCCCTTCTTGTTATATGCTGCGTCTGGGGTACCTCGAGGTACGGTGGGGGGGTGATCGATGTTGCCAGGTGACTGTCTGTGAGGTCCAGGTCGGTTTCCGTTCCCGTTTATTGTGGTGCAGGGTCGTGTTGGCGGAAGTGTAGTCTGGGTGTGAGCCCTCCGTCGTCCTATAGATCCCCTACTTGCTTTCATTTTGGCATATAATAAAATAAAGTAAAGTAAAGTAGAGTAAAAAAAAAAAATAAGTTGTAATAGTCATATAATAAGAACAATAAGGTCGTAATTCGCCCATGTAATGGAAAAATAGAAAAATAGTGTCCCGGTGAGGGGCCTGTCAGACTCAAGTCGTGGCCGCCGCATAGGTCTCCGTGGCTCTCTGTCTAGGCTTGAATTCAGCGGCGTGTACCGGGTTGCACTTTTTTATTTCAAGAGACAATCATGCTTAGTGGGTCTGCATGGGTGTGAAACAGGTTATATGCTTCAAAATCAGAAAAAGAAAAAACCTTGGGCATGCTCATATAGTACTATAAAGCAAAAGGGTAGGTATGAAAACAGGCTAGTAGCTTAATAGTTATACTTTGTCCTGGGATCTCACCGGCCATACACTAATCAGAGTAGCAACAAGTAATAAGAGAAGCCAAAAGTAAAAGGTAAAAGCGTGTGGGGAGATGAAACATGGAGGAATTTGAAGTTACAGCAGATTTGGATCAGGCAGCCCTCTCCAGTGGCAAATGGTGTTCACCACCTGGTCTGTCTGCAGTATATTAGGGAGAGTTCGTGTCAGCCGAGGCCCACTAGTGGTCTGGTACCATCCTGCTTTAATCTGGCTAACTTCAGGCTTTGTGGCCCTGTCACGGGTGTTCCGTGGGCTGGAACCATAAAAGGAAGCGTTGTTTTGTGCTGCGAGCCTGCCACCTGGACAGGCCCTAGGGTAAGACCTTTGGAGTTGATTAGTGTGGGCAGGTTCTGTGCAGCGTTCGTCGACAAGCGGTATCTCTATCCTCCTCACCGCATGTGGGCCCGGACACCATGGTGGTACTGGTCTGGCAAATACTAGGGTGATACACTACTGTGTTCCCGCTGGGTAGGCTGCCACAGGCTGTTATCAGTGTCTGCCAGGTATCAATTGGGATTGTAGCCAGCAAGGAGGGAAAGCTGATGTTCTTCTGAGTGTGAACTGTCAGATTCGCGGTTGCCGCCATTTCACATGCGATTTGTAGTCTGAGCTGTGGTATGATGATACATTGGGGCTGCAGGGTCGCTGTTGTTGTAGGGGCAGCAGGGCATGGACTGGGATCACCCCCACCAGCCCAGAGGGGAGGGGGAAACAGGGCCAGATTCACTTGGCTGTGGGAGTCCAGAGTGACACTGTTGTGCAGGATAGCGGGGCAGCGGCGGTCCACCACACTGCCTGAGTAGGCCTCATCCTATGCTGATGACAGATATCTTCCCGAGGGACTAAAACAGGGATTGAAAGCCTCTCCTCGGAACCAATGCTCCCTCGTGTACCGGACCGCAGCTTCTTATCGACAGGTAGGTGCTGGGTCAGCTTTTATGGGCTTAAATTTCATAAAATTGCTGGAGCTGTTGTTACATATGACTATTCAGCATGGTGGTCAGGCCCCGTCCCCTGTTTGATGTATATTTTGTCACACGTACACATCTTATAGGATCTGTCTGTTATTTTAATCATTAGATAAGTTTTATAATCATGCATTGTGGGCTATTTGATACTACACTCTGACTGTTAGTCTGTCTATACGCATGCCTGTTAATTTATTTAATTAAATTGTATTTAAAAACAAGAGGGATGAAAAAAATGGTTAGCAAACGAGAATGGACATCTGTTTGCTTGCCTATATGTGTATATATTCTCCATTCCAAAGCAGATGGAATACAATGAAGCAGACAATCTCTGACACTCTGGCTCTTGTGCAAAAGTCAAATCATAAACTATCATGTGATATAAAAGACATATAGTGATATTAATTTTGTGTAATGGTAAATAATAGATTTACCTTAACCCCTTAAGGACACATGACATGTGTAACATGTCACGATTCCCTTTTATTCCAGAAGTTTGGTCCTTAAGGGGTTAAAGTACCACTCTGGGCACCATAACAACATCATCTCAGTAAAGTTGTTATGGTACAATGATGTCCCTGGCACTGTCTTACCTTAAGTGGTCACACTGTTAATACATGGTTTGACCCCCAAGTCTGCCAAATTGTGTACAATTGCTCTGCCCCTTCATTTCCTATGCAGGCAAGAGACTTCAATCAGGAAGCCTTGGACCGGGTGTCGCACATCAATAGCTTCCCTTGAAAAAAGTGAGTAAAAAGATACCTTTTTTCAAATTTTTAAAAATAAAATATAGAAAAGTGGAATGTTACTTTAGTAACTATCAAGCAGGAACAAATATGCAGCGATACCAATCCTTGACTGCTGACTCCTTCGATCACCAAATCCCGTTACCCTTGCCTTCCCAATAGGTAAAGCAACACTATGTTAAGTGGGTAAGGGCAACAGACACAGCTTTATTTAAACCAGCACAACCAAATACTGTCAGCTGCTGTTTTTTACCCAGTAGACAGGTACACTTTAAACTTCTTACAGAGCCTCTTCAGCCTGTCCTTCATCTTTAACCAAATTCAGGCTGCGACTTTCCAAGCCCATCCAGGCATTATTCATTTACTAAACTTGCAGGCGCAGGAAACCCACAGCTGTGACAAAATTAAAAAAACTAAGAAAAACACAACACCAAACAACAATTCCAGAACAGAACCATTGGGGAGATGAATGGGGAAAGACACTGCCAGGCTCCATCAGCATTGTTCATCAGTAGTCTGGTAATTTTCCCAGAATTCCCTGCTTCCAACTCTAAAACCAACTGTATCTATTTGGCTGCTATGCCAACCCCTCAGGGCAGCAGTCATGCTCCCCCTCCCTTTTCTCTCCTAGGGCTGGCCTTCTCTATGATTAGCCTTTTTCTGTAAGATTTACTCAATCAGTTGTAAGTATCCTACTACCACAAGGGAGAGCTTTAAAAGACTAGCTCTTGACCTGGGCGCTAACAATCGACACCCCAGCCACACAACAGAGAGTACTTGGTGCCCTACAGCTGTACCACTATAAAATATGAGTAGAACCACTGGAGGCCTTGGATGACTCATCTTTACCTAATACAAGCAGATGACCAGAATACACTCTACAGAAACTAGTTCTACAACCTGGGTGGCAGTCTGGCAGCATGCTGGCGAAACCATGTCTGTATAAATGGACTGTGTCCTGCTGGTGGAGGGGATTGAGTGGTCTCTATGGGGAGACTGGGGTTGCCTCTTCATGTTTGACACGCTTTCATTGTGTTATTTTCTTTTTTCGTCATCCTCCACTGACTGGTTAGCATTTGGTTGGGCTCAGGGATCTTTAGTAGCAAAGGCATGTGTTCCTCAGTTTTGTGATATCCTTTGGTTTCTTTTCTCACATGCCACACTGTCTCACATATTTCTTTTTCTTTACTTTAAATCACATTGTTCAATATCTACGACATAAGCGACTTATTTTAATATATAAAAATGTGCTATGACCTTGCATGCCAGACCATTGTTTCTTTTGTGTTGTTCGCGTGGCTAGCTCTAGTTATTGTGGCCTTGCCAGCCTGTCTGTAATACCTATGCACAGTTAAAATAAAGAATAAAAAAAAGGAAAAAAAAAAAAAAAGACTAGCTCTCAGTCTTTTGAATTTTCTTTTGCAAAAGAGTACTTAAGGAACTAAGTGTAGAAATAAGTGAACCTCTGTTTTTAATCTTTCAAGATTCTTTTCTTTCAGGAAGTGCTCTGGAGTTTTGGAGGAAGGCAGATGTGGTTCTTATATTCAAAAAGGGTTCAAAATCCTTAACTGGCAATTATAGACCAGTGAGCTTAACTTCTGTGGCTGGCCAAGTATTTGAAAGGTTATTAAGGGATAATATTCGAAAATTCCTTGAGAAGAACATGGTTATCAGCAAAAATCAGCATGTTTTTTTTGTAGCACAGATCATGCCAAACTAACTTGATTGCATTCTACGAAGAAGTAAGTAGAAGTATAGATCCCAGTGTTGCAGTGGATGTGATCTATTTGGATTTTTCAAAGGTGTTGGATCGGTTTAGATGAAAATTCTTGTTCTTGGGTAGAACATTGGCTTAAAAATAGAGTACAAAGCGTTGTTGTCATTAATGGTAAATTTTCAAGCTGGACAGAGGTGGCAAATGGTGTACCTCAGGATTCTGTTCTGGGACCCCTTCTATTTAACATATTTATAAATTATCTTAAAAAAAGCATTGAAAGTCACCTTTCAGAGTTGCAGATGACACAAAACTCTAAAGTAATACAATGTGAACAAGATATTACTTTGCTGCAGAGGGATTTAGATAGACTGGGAGACTGGGCACTCAAATGGCAGATGAAATTTAATGTAGGAAAATGCAAATTTATGCACTTCAGCGTAAAGAATACACAAGCAACTTATAACCTTAATGGAAGTGAATTAGGGATAACAACTTGGGAATTATGCCTCTTTATAAATCACTGGTAAGACCACATCTTGAATATGCTGTGCAATTTTGGGCATCTGTTCTAAAGAAGGATATTATGGCACTAGAAAAAGTGGAGAGGTGGGCTACAAAATTAATAAAAGCAATGGAACATTTTAGCTATGAAGAATGGTTAACAAATTTAAACCTCTTTAGTTTAGAAAAACGTTGCCTCAGAGGGGATATGATAACATTATACAAATATTTGCAGGGCCAATACAAACCATTGTGTGGAAATTTATTTACAAACTGGACCTTACATAGGACACAAGGTTATGCGTTTAGACTGGAAGAAAGAAGATTTAGTCTACGGCAAAGAAAAGTTTTTTTTACCGTAAGGATGTGGAATTCTCTGCCTGAAGAAGTGGTTTTATCAGAGTCCGTACAGATGTTCAAACAGCAACTTAATGCATAATTGCAAAAACAGAAAATTCAGTGATATAATTTAGGGTATAGGGTAATAGCTTCTTGATCCAAGGATTAATCTGACTGCCATTCTGGGGTCAAAAGGGAATTTTTTTTCCTAGATTGTTGCAAAATTGTAAGCGCGTCAAACTGTTTTTTTTGCCTTCTTATGGATCAACAGCAAAAAACAAATGTGAGGAAGGCTGAACTTGATGCCTTTAAATTTCATCTTGGCAGATCTCACTCAGATTTTCAAAGGTATACATAAAAGGAAAGACATGGAAAAACACTATATGTCTTTCTAGTGCATTTTTTTCCTTCCAAGTGGTGTATATATATATATATATATATTCTTATGTTCACCTGCTCACATATTATCAAAGCACTTCAAAGCTGCTCCAACACACAGAGAGCTATGTAAATACTAAAGAATTAATCTTAAAGAATATAGGCTGATTATAGAGAAGGATTGGTATTGCTGCATATTTGTACATACCATCTAAATTAACACTCCACGTTTCTACATCTTGGCTCCCTTGTGCATTAAAGTTCCAATAATAGAGGTGCGGGGCCCAACTGCCATGGTGGAAAGACATGTTTCAGAAGAGCTCCTCTCCTATACTGGATATAAATGTAATTTTTTACCCTACTAAGCAAGATTTTGACAGAATCCAGCCACTTACCTAGACATAGCAGAGCTTCACTGAAGGGTTCAAAGAACCGACAGGGGCTTGCCCGCGGCACGTCTTGAATCATGCGGCCTAGATTGCACCAGGCGGGGGAGGCGGCCAATCCCCCGGGCCAGAGGTGCCCTTCAGCACTTAGCACTGGGCGGATGCCCCATTACCCAATGCTTGGACTGGCGGGGGTGATCCCGGTCCATCCCCAGAAGACTGCCTTAACCTTGCGGAAATTTGGGGTGAAGCCACGAAGGCTCACAAAAAAGAAAGCAACTCACCTAAGATGGCGGATGCCGGGTGGTCCCCCGATACTACAGAGGAAACACTTGACATCTTGTCCAGGCTGGACTGCACTTTTGAGGATTTCTGGCGCAAACTGGAAAGCAAGCTGCAACAACCAGACAGGGCTTTCCTGGTCACAGCTGGGCACGACTATATGCATCACCTTGCAGCTCATGCAGGTTCTGCCTGGGCCCACACGCCTGATCAGAGTACATCCACCACGAGGCCTATTGCTCTTACCGAACACTGGGATCTGCGTAATTAAGCTCCAGTCTCATCACCCATGCGGTCATCCACTATAATGCTAGTGGACTCCATCTGTTATAGTCAGATGATAGGCAAATCGTATTCCATATTTTCCTTTCTTTTAATTTGATTATAGCACTTATACATATTTCCTTTTATCTACTTTGTCATCCAGCGGTTTATGCTGAGAAGCATAGTAATGTAAGGCAGCCCCAAAGGTTCAGTGGCCACCATAATCTATAGGCACCCTGGCCGCATGTGAGTCACTCTTAACAGCTATACAGTGCCTACTAATAACCAAATATCACTTTGCCTAGTAATTGTCTTGTTCCAATACTCTTGAATCCCTAGACATAAAGCTATAACTACCTCTTGTTATCACCCTAACCTATCCAATGTGCAGATGTAGCGACATTTTTAAATATATACACACAATGTTTATTGCTGCGTGTGTCTTATTCTACTATAACTAAAAATTTGCAACTTATGTTTTACTCTGTTCCAGTCTCTTCTTCAGCTTTGACAAGTTACTTATTAAGCATGTTATTAAGTTATCTTAAAAAAAAAAAATTGTGCACAGAATTTCCCTTTCATGCCTATGTACCACTATGTCTGACTATTTTTATCTGTTGATGCTGTTGTGACACCACAAACTTGCTTTTAACCACCTGCACTGCAAAAAAAAAACGTTCCAATAATAGAGAAGGAGACATGAACTTCTAAAGTGAACACACTGTGCAGTGAATTCTGATTGAAAATGAATAATTTTCCTCATGGAGGCTGTTTAAGTCACATGCGGGGTGGTGTGCATAAACAAAGTGTTTTAACAGCTAATTGCAGAGGATTGAACATTAACACTACAGAGGCATAAACTATGCATCAAAACGACTTCATTAACCCTTTAAGACCGGAGGGCGTACTATTACGCCCTATTTTAAGTGGCTCTAAACGCCGCCGGTCGTAATAGTACGCCCTCCGTTTTTTTCTTTCTTACCCGGTCGCCGGCGATCCCAGGCCAGCGATCGCGGTTGGGGGGACTCCCAGGGAGCCCCCCGCGGCACGTCCGCCCTCCAGCTGCCCCCCGGCCATGTGAGAGTGAGGTCCTTGCGAGGACTCCACAATCACATGGCCAGGTTAGCTGCCTGCTGCATTGCCAGCAGGGGGACTGCCTGTAATGACAGATAGTCTCCCTGCTGGCTGAATTCAAATAAAATTAAATTAAAATAAGTGTAAAAAAAAATAATATACTTAGATCATATATATATATTATATATACACATATACACACACACATACACTGTTTAGGTGTATTTTACTATTAATATATATATATAATTATATATATATATATATATATATATATTAATATCAAATTACAGACTGATACTGATTAGATATATATATATTTTTTGTTATATATATATTTATATATAATATAAAAAAATATGTAAATACGTTCAAAAATAAAATTAAAAAAATAATTAAAAATAAATAATTACAAAATATGTGTGTTATTTCGTTCTAACTGTATTGTTATATTAATATATATATATTTATATCAAAATACATGTAGAACGAAATAATATATATATCTATATACATAAATATATACGTATATATTAGTTTTTCAAAACAGTAAAATGTATTACAACGATGATATCGCCAGTAAAAGTGACGTTTTTTGCATTTTTCACGCACAAACAGCACTTACACGGACGATATTATTGCTGTGATACTTTTTACTGTTTTAAAACACAAATATTTGTGTTCAGCGAAGTCTCCCGAGTACAACAGTACCCCTCACGTACAGGTTTTATGGTGTTTTCAAAAGTTACAGCATCAAATATAAGGCTTGTGTTTCATTTTTTTCACACTAAAATTCGCCAGTTTGCTTACGTTGCCTTTGTGACCCTATGGTAGCCCAAGAATGAAAATTACCCCTATGATGGCATACCATTTGCAATAGTAGACAACCCAAGGTATTGCAAATGGGGTATGTGCAGTCTTTATTAGTAGCCACTTAGTCACAAACACTGGCCAAAATTGGCGTTTTTTGCATTTTTCACACACAAACAAATACTAACGCTAACTTTGGCCAGTGTTTGTGACCAAATGGCTACTAAAAAAGACTGGACATACCCAAATTGCAATACCTTGGGTTGTCTACTATTGCAAATGGTATGCCATTATGGGTGTAAATTTAATTCCTGGGCTACTATACAGTCCCAAAGGCAACGTAACCAATCTGGCGACTTTCAATTTCAAATGTAACGTGCAATATTTGACCCTGTAACTTCCCAAACCACCATAAAACCTGTACATAGGGGGTACTGTTTTACACTTGAGACTTTGCTGAATACAAATATGTGTATTTTATTGCAGTAAAAGCAAACAGTATTATGCCATTGACAGTTAAAATGTCATGTAGAACTATAAAACAACAACATTTCTTATTTTCTCCCATTTTTTTATATTAAATTATGTTTTATTGCTAAATATTTGATATTAAATGAAAGCCCTGTTTCCCCTGAATAAAATTATATATAATAAGGGGGAGGAGGGGTGCATTTAATATGAAAGAGGTGAATTACGGTTGGACAGACATATAGCGCAAATGCCAGGTTTTGTTTACGTTTTGTTCTGTTGACAATGTGTACATTTGGCTCAGTCCTTAAGGGGCTAAGTTAAAGTTATTTTGGTGTTTAGATTACCCCTTTAAAGCATACCAATTTTATGAAGGCTAATGTATGTCAAGTTGAACATTAAACATATTGTTTTTTTGAGGAAGAAGTATTTCAACATTCAACTTTTATATTGCAAACTTTGAGCAATTCTTAATTTATATCTAAATATAGTCAATGATGCACTGAGGTATATTATCCCAAATGATAGAAAATATAGAATTTAGAATGTATAAATATAATAATTAGAAAATTGTAACAAAACTTTAAGTTGTTAAAGAATTTAAAAATGTGTGTGTATTTCTCAAATTGTCATAGGTATTTTCTTGTGTGGGACTGTTCAACTCTATAAGTAAATCTGGAATGTGATAATGGAACTATTAAGGGTGAGAATGAGTCTGACTGTTTTGTTAAAGTCATCTACGAAAGTTAGACTGGCACTCTATAATTGTCTCATATTTTATTGTGCCAGTCAATTAGTCAGAGCAGTGGCTTATACAATAAGCAGGCAATTCTATATATATATATATTTTTAATGAGGACAGCACCAATGATACTGGTACTCAAAAATCATGTCTATATAATTAATCTTCAATTTACATTTTAAACTAAGACAACTATGTTCAAATTATTTAAATTCCTAGCTAGATCATAACATTCAGTATTATAAATAGGTTGTTTTTTTTTTGCTGTTTCTGAAGCAATTTTCTTGTCCTGATCCATGGCTAAGTGGTCTATTTATTTTACTTTTTCTGAAATGCCATTCTTATAAAACAAATTATTATCACCAGCAATATGGCTAAGCCTTGTAAAATAATGTTCACCCTCCTTTAAAGGGGCACTCTACTGTCCTGATTCAAAAATAAATAAAAAATACTGTTTACTGAAAACTTGCACACATTTAATTATACCATTTTCCACACAAGGTACATTTAAAACAGCTTGCAAAAGATCTAGATCTCTTGTCTGCTGCCTTTGCAGCCCTCCCCTTGTAACCCCGCCCACTGAGCTTTACAAACCAGGAAGTAACAGAACTGACTGACAGCCATGGGCTTTAACAAGGTTAATTTATAAACATATCTATTTTTATTGAAATCTGCACAGTTTCTAAAATTAATTAATGACACACTCTTTACCTCAAGCTAAAGTGCTTTATGAGTCTGAGTCTGGAGTTTCCCTTTAACTTGTCTAATGTTCCTCTTTGTAGCCAAAATATTAAATAACAGATTCAGGTGTTGTCAAGAATGTTACAGAGCAATATACAGGTGTTGTTCCATAATTAATATCTGAAAAGTATCTTTTTGTACCACTTTTACCAGCCATTTTGTATTGGCATTGTTCAAGCATGGAATTTCTTTTTATTTTATTTTAAATGACAAAACAATGTAATGTGGTATTATTTTATTTTAAAAAAGTACTTTTAAACAGAAGGTTTAATCAAGTATGTTTAAAAATATCTAACAGACCCCAACATGTTTGACTACATGCCAATATGGATAATACATACTTTAGCTGGTGAAATATAACACGTTATTAGTGATGCTGTTTCTCATTTGTATACCCTGACCATAGATTTATTCTGTTTATCTAGATCACTATAAACATTTAAGATCAAAAAACTAACTAAAAACTAATATTGCTTTTTGACCATAGACAAGAACATTCATAATATAAACCTCAAATAAAATCAATAATTCAATAATCACGTATATGTTATTAGCTGCTGATGAGCTGTTAAATTTTTTTTTTATAATTTGTATTAATGGTTTGGATAGATATAGCCCTATACTATATGTTATTGTTAAGCACTCAAGCTCAAGTTCAACAAGGTTTCAAGCTGATATTGATGTATAACTATGGTGCTATTATCAACAGCAAATGATTGAGACATTTGTGGATTGTGAAATAAACCATACAGTAAGAGGTGCAATTAAATCCAATATAAAATGATACTTATCTCTATATAAATCCTCTGTGGGATCCTCGTGTATAAGGACATTTATAAAAAAAATATGCTTTTGCTGCTCACAACTTAATTTTTTGCACGCATTAAAAGTGCCTTTTTTTACATTATTTTGTTTTTTTATTTGTGGATTGTGATTGTGTTGAAGATAAACAAACATATATACAAAGATTCAGAAAACGGTATCAAACAAATAAATGGTGGGATTTTGATCAAGGTCATATCGAGAGTCCATTTTGATAATTGAATTATATAAATTATATTGTAAATTAAATGTGTCCTCTTATGGCAGGTTAAAGCTAGCCATTATAGTGGACTAAGCTCAAGCTTCTTATTATTTAGGGATTTATTAGCACTCACAAAATAATTGCAGTCTACATTTTTTACTAGCCTGTTTTTCCCCCTCTCTTTGAGTATTTTACAAGAATGAGCATGCTCAGCTGCCTTATGAATCAGTCTGTTTATCCCCCTTGAAATGCATCTGTAACAAAAATACCCTCTAATAAGATAGAGTAATGGTTTGAGTATTTCTTTTAATCTGTGGAGTTACCACAATCTGTTTATGTGCTTATTTTTTCAATGTAAATAAATAACTTAATGCTATAACTCAGGAGCTCCTTAATTGCCATATTATACCTATAACATTAAGCACTTGCATCAGCTTAGGCTACCACAAATATGCAGTAGAGTCTGAACGTGCTGTAGACTTTTAGAGGTCTAGTTTAGGAAGTCATTTAATCATTTCAAAGCTGCTGGTGAAATAAATTGCATACAACTTAAAAGCGTAATTGTAACTAAGGATTTGCTTTCAATTATATCCTTTGCATCCCTAAATACTGAGGGGTTTATTCTTCTTCGGTGTCACATAACCCAACAGATCTGATTCCCATAACTGATTCACTGGTAATCAAAAGGAAATCAGATATCTTAAAAAAATTAAAAAATAAATAAAATGAGAAATTCAAAATAAAAACATGATGTATTTTCACAAAGTTAAAGCCCTGTCTACAGAAATTTCCTGCATGAGGATATGGAATCTCTATAAACTAATAATAGAAAATCTCAAAGACCAAAATTTCCTACTTGACAGTCAAATTTTACTTTAGGAAAAGCTAAAATAACTTCAAATTGAAAGTAAAAAATAAAACTAAACAGTACTTACCTTGTTCATGATTTAACTGCTGTTTCTTTTAAAAAAAATCCAACCTTATTATATAATTTTAGAAATCGCTGTTTAATTTTTTCTATATTTTAAACAAACCAGAAATGATTAATTTAACATTTTAACGTTTGCTGAATTAGATTTTTTAACCCCTTAAGGACCAAACTTCTGGAATAAAAGGGAATCATGACGTGTCTCACACGTCATGTGTCCTTAAGGGGTTGAATTAAATTTTATTGTTTTCTATTTGGTTTGTTGAGTGTACTGAAAAAAGAAGAATCTCTAAACATAGATTGACAAGGTTATTCACTAAAGTGCGTATTGAAGGTGAATTCAGAGTGAATTTCAAATTTAAGGTCAAAATAGGCGAACTGGAAAAATTCTCCAAGTCAGCTATGTTTTCTGTTTTCTTTAATTTGAAATTACATTTGAATTCACTTTGAATTCTTACTTCAGTAAATAACCATGTTAAAAAAACAGCAAATACAGTGAAACGATTTATAGGTATTTTTATTATTATTATTATTATTAATATTATTATTATTTATATAAGTATATTTTCACTTCAAAGTGAGTTGTTGTGAGATGGCAAGTGATCTGTAAAAAATCTGTCAGCAAGAGCAAAAAACTAAAGAAACCACTGTGGTACAAAATAGTAAAAAACTAAAAGTTAGCATTTATTAATTATAAAAAACCCATAGTGAGGAAGATAGACAGATCTATAAGGTTAGGCAGAAAGAGGCTAAGCAAGTTATAAGAGCTTCCAAATCACACACAGAAGAAAAAATAGCCCAGTCAGTAAAAAAGGGGGACAAAACATTTTTTTAGATACATAAATGAGAAAATGAAAGTAAAACAAGGATTAGTTAAATTAAAAACAAAAGAAGGAAGGCATGTTGAAGAGGATAAAGGTCTAGCTGACTGCCTCAATGAATATTTTTGTTCAATATTTACAGATGAAAATGAAGGAAAGGGATCTCAGTTAGGAAAAAGGTCAAATGAGTCATTTGTTACATGTGAATTTACAGAGGAAGAGGTTCTAAGTAAAGTAAAGACAAATACGTTTATCGGGCCTGATGGAATACACCAAAAGTTATTAAAAGAGCTTAGCGGTGTACTAGCAAAACCATTAAGAGATTTATTTAACCAATCATTGTTAACGGGAGTAGTCCCAGAAGATTGTAAATAAGCAAATGTTGTGCCCATTCACAAGAAAGGTAATAGGAAGGAGTATAGGCCAGTAAGCCTTACTTCAGTAGTAGGGAAAGTAATGGAAACCATGTTAAAGGATAGAATTGTTAAAGTTCTACAATCATATGGATTTCAAGATCAGAGACACCATGGGTTTACTTCAGGGAGGTCATGCCAAACTAATCTTATTGATTTTTTTGAATGGGTAACTAAAATAATAGATCTGGGTGGTGCAGTAGACATTGCTTCCCTAGATTTCAGTAAGGCTTTTAACACTGTTGCACATCAAAAACAATAAGGCTTATCAATAAACTGCAATTTTCAAGTTTGGATGCCAATATTGTTAAATGGGTTAGGTAGTGGCTAAGTGACAGGCAACAGAGGGTTTTAGTCAGTGGAGTATATTCGAAGCATGGTCTTGTTACCAGTGGGGTACCTCAAGGATCTGTACTTGGACCAATTCTCTTTAATATTTTTATTAGTGATATTGCAGAAGGTCTTGATGGTAAGGTATGTATTTTTTTTTTTGATTATACTAAGATACGGGTTAATGTTCCAGGAGGGATAAGCCAAATAGAAAATGATTTAGGTAAACTAGAAAAATGGTCAGAGCTGTGGCAACTGACATTATTGGTGAATAAGTGCAAGATAATGCATCTAGGATGTAAAAACCCAAGGGCAGAGTATAGAATATTTGATAGAGTCCTCACCTCAACATCCGAGGAAAGGGATTAAGAGGTAATTATTTCAGATGACTTAAAGGTAGGCAGACAATGTAATAGAGCAGCAGGAAATGCTAGAAGAATGCTTGGTTGTATAGGGAGAGGTATTAGCAGTAGAAAGAGGGAAGTGCTCATGCCATTGTACAAAACACTAATGAGACCTCACTTGGAGTACTGTACGCAGTACTGGAGACCGTATCTCCAGAAGGATGTTGAGACTTTGGAAAGAATCAAAGAACGGCTACTAAACTGCTTCATGGATTACAGGATAAAACTTACAAGGAAAGGTTAAAGGATCTTAACATGTATAGCTTGGAGGAAATAAGAGACAGGGGGGATATGATAGAAACATTTAAATACGTAAAGGGAATCAACACAGTAAAGGAGGAGACTATATTTAAAAGAAGAAAAACTACCACAACAAGAAGACGTAGTCTTAAATTAGAGGGGCAAATGTTTAAAAATAATATCAGGAAGTATTACTTTACTGAGAGGATAGTGGATGCATGGAATAGCCTTCCAGCTGAAGTGGTAGAGGTTAACACAGTAAAGGAGTTTAAGCATGCGTGGGATAGGCATAAGGCTACCCTAGCTATAAGATAAGGCCTGAAACTAATGAAAGTATTTAGAAAATTGGGCAGACTAGATGGGCCGAATGGTTCTTATCTGCTGTCACATTCTATGTTTCTATGTTTGTAGACCAAAAATGAGTAAGATTTAAAAAAAAAGTACAGTTTAGTTATTCTTGCTTAAATTTTCCAAATCGGTTCTTGACGATTCAACAAAACTCAGATCTCTGTAAATAAGTTACTTCATCTCTGTGGACTGTCAGCTCGATTATCCTGTCACATCTCAGCATGCCACGAATTTCTCAGTTACCTCATATCCGGATCCCATTTTGTTGCTTTTTCTCATTTTTCTCCTGCTGGTGGTGGTGGTAAGATGAGTGTGGAAATTCATATTCATCCAAAAATTTTTTCCTCACATGGATTTTTTTGCAAACATTAAAATGTAAAGAGCAAAACTGAATAACAAAGGTGTAGTGTGTACTAAACAGAATAAAAAACAAAAGCAGCTCAAAACACTTGTGTGGGGTTAACCTTACTCTTCCCACCAGGATGATAAGTAGTGTACGTATAAGTGAAAACACCTCTATAGTGGAGTGCTAAAATGATGTATCTCTTATCCTGTAATCACAGTGGTATATAGGAGTTAAAAAAGCAGTACATCTGAAAAAAAACCAAATTAACAGTATATAGTGCAGATGGTATAATATCCACAAATGGGTAGAAATTCAAGTAACTAGGAACACTAAAATTAGGTGGATCCTGATAATAGTAAGGCTCAATAGGTTTGTCTTTGCAGGTAGCAACGCACCTTTCTTTTGGTAGGTAACCACACTCAAAAAGGGAGAAGAAATAAAATGCAAAATAGTGCAGATTTTAGAACTAGCTTGGATACCAGAAAGGTACATGATGTGCTCACCTTAGTCAGAGTCCAATGATCCCTGGCTCTAGGTGCATAAGATTAGTGTCACTTATGTGGTGACACTACCCACTAGTGTATACCAGTAGATGAAGATGATTGATACTGCTGAAATGTACTACAGAGATATTGTGAAATATTAGAACAATAAAAGTATTTTCTTCCCATTTGTGGATATTATACCATCTGCACTAGATACTGTTAATTTGTTTTTGTTTTTTGTTATTTACATGTGCTGCTTTTTTAACTCCTATATACCACAGGGATTAAAGGGTAGTAAATACCCTGTTTTTAGCGCTCCACTATATATAGTTGTATTAACTTATATGTACACTAATTAAAATGTTAAAAGGCTATTCCCTAAAGTCTGAATATAATCCAGATTGACAAAGTTGATCAGGTATTCAGAGGTACATATTACAAGCAATATATTTTTACTAGACCGCATATACTCTCATAAAAATAATTTTGTGTATAATAACTATAAGAGTGATAGATTTGGTTAATCAAGAATACTGATGTACCAGCTGGTGTTACAGTGGTTAAAATAGATACAGACCATTTTTATTGGATTGGTAAACTGACCAACGAATATATTAATTTTAAAAAGGCTATTCCATAATTGTAGTAGATAATCCATCAGAACTGACCGAATATTCCTTTTGATTGTCATGTATTGGTGAGCTTCTCTGAGATGCACTGGATTCAATGTTTCTCATAGAGATGCATTTAGTTGGCAGATTGTGGACATTGCCAAGCATTTGATGCTTCTCTATCCACCAGTCTTTCACAAGGTCACTGGAAAGTCACCCATTCAGGAAAGCCTGCTATCTCTCTGGGTGACTCTTCTATCTTTACAAGAGTCATTTCATCTTTTCCACACTTTACTTTCTATCATAGTCCATTTCATGCGCTCTCATCCACTGTGCAATTATTCCACATACCACTTTTACAAACTTACCAAGACACAGGCATCAAATGTATTATTCTCATTATCATAATTTTGTAGTATATAGAGACATGTTCTGCAGTGCGTTACAATTTTGCAATGGTGATATTTGACAACAAGTATTTGACATACAGAATAAAAGTGATAGACTCAAGCTATGAGAAAGGACCTGCTCATTCAAATGAGCTTACAATGTAGGAGTTAAGGGACATAAGAGAAAGAACAGCATGTTGCCCCCTTTCTCTCTCCTCCTCAGCATTTTTTTTTTTGCAGTAACATTTTATTAGAAGAAATTCTCAGAATATAAAGTATAGAACGTATTGCATAACATGGTTCTATCAAGCACAATAACTAGAGGAGAACATAAAAGTGACAGTGATGAAAATGCAAATGTGGAATCAAATAGCAGACCTTTATCACCATGAACTTGTTATCCTCTGAGTGTAACTACTGTTTGCAATGTTTGGCATCTATTGTTTTGATTATGCGCAAGAGTAGAGCATGTTGGGGGTCTGGCTCTATGGATTTACCAGCAGCCCAGCCCCATCACTAGGCGCCAGCCCCATCACAGGGATCAGGGATATGACATGATTCATATCCTGGCCCCTCCACTCAGCCTGCAGCACACAAAGTGGCTAGGGGTGGGGAAAAAGAGCCACACAAAGGGGCTGATGGGAAAGTAAGAGACTAACAAAGGTGCTAGGGGAAGTAAGAGACACAAAAGGGGGATAAGGTACACTAAAGGGGTTGTAAGACACATAAAGGATCAGAAGGGGAAAAACATTCAAAAGAGGCTAAAGGGTGTAAGAAAAGAAGGGTTACGAGCAGTGGCGTACACATGACCTATGGGGCCCCGGTGCAAAAATTGATCTGTGGGCCCCCCCGCACGATTACTCTGCGCAGGCCGGGGCCACAACACATGGCGGCGGGCACCTGGTCGCAAGGGTTGCAGGGTTGCGACCCCTGCGACCGCGGTATGTACACCAGTCCACTACAGACACCCAGATCACATCAGCTCAATGAAGTGGTCTGGGTGTCAGGTCCCTCTAGTTTTAACCCTGCAGCTAAAAGCATAGCAGTTTCAGAGAAACTGCTATGTTTCACTGAGGGTTAATCCAGCCTCTAGCGGCTGTCAGTGAGAGGAGCTTCCGCGATTCTAAGACACTGAACGTCCATAGGAAAGCATTGAGTAATGCTTTCCTATGGGCGGTTTGAATGCGCGCACGGCTCTTGCCGTGCATGCGCATTCGGAGCTGAGCGGCAGAGGGATCGCCAGCGCCAAGGGAGTCCGGCGCTGGAGAAAGGTAAGTGCTGAAAACACCCACACACTCTCACGAACAGACGCACGAACAGACGCATACACACTAGCTAACAGACAAACACAGTTACTGACAGAGACACACTCAGCGACAGACATACATACATACACACCCACACAAAACATACACTCTCACTGACAAACACACACTCACTAACAGACATCAAACAGACTCACTAACACAAACACACTCAGTAACAGACACACACAGTAACACACTCACTGACACTCACTAGCAGACACACAATCACTGACACTAACACTAACACACACACTAACACTCACAGTAACACACACAGTAACACACACACTAACACTCACAGTAACAGTAACACACACAGTAACACTAACACACACACTAACACTCACAGTAACACTAACACACACAGTAACACTAACACACACACTAACACACACAGTAACACTAACACACACACTAACACTCACACTAACACTCACAGTAACACTAACACTCACAGTAACACTAACACACACACTAACACACACAGTAACACTAACACACACTAACACACACAGTAACACTAACACACACACTAACACTCACAGTAACACTAACACTCACAGTAACACTAACACACACACTAACACACACAGTAACACAAACACTCACAGTAACACTAACACACACAGTAACACTAACACTCACAGTAACACTAACACACACACTAACACACACAGTAACACTAACACACACAGTAACACTAACACACACACTAACACACACAGTAACACTAACACTCACAGTAACACTAACACACACACTAACACTCACAGTAACACTAACACACACAGTAACACTAACACACACAATAACACTCACAGTAACACTAACACACACACACACACACACAAAAATACACTTTTTAAATTTAATCCCTCCAGCCTCCTTACCTTTTGGAGTGCTGAGGGGATTCCCTGGGGTCCAGTGGTGCTTCTGGGCTCCTGGGGGGCCAGCGACCGGGCTGGCAGTCAGGCTGGCCGGTGCGCGAGGGAGCACTCTCCCCTGAGTGCTTCCTCTTCAGCTCCCTCGCGCGCCGCGTACTGATACCGGCGCCGGAAGATGAGGTAATTTTCCGGCTCCGGTATCAGTGCGGTGCGCGAGGGAGCTGAAGAGGAAGCACTCAGGGGAGAGTGCTCCCTCGCGCACCGGCCAGCCTGACTGCCCGCCGGGTGTAAGCAGGGCCAGCCTCAGGGGGCCCGGAGGTGGCCGGCAGAGGCTGGCCCATTGCGTACATACCGGGTCGCAGGGGCAGCCGGGCCCCCTGGTGGGCCGGGCCCGGTCGCAGCCGCGACCCCTGCGACCCTGGTATGTACGCCACTGGTTACGAGACACATGGGTGAATATTAATTTAAGGCAGTGGGGGGGGGGGGGGGGGGGAGGTGGCAACTCCCCTCTATAGCCAAAGATTCTTGCACAGCCCTGGATGTAAGCCAATGGCAATGCCTAATATTTTGTAAGATTAACCTTATGATTGTGGAGATTAATTATGGAGAATTTGTAAATTAGGCAGGGATATCTGATAGTTGGTTACTTCTAGTATTATATTTATACATAGAGTCTCAAAATGAAGACCTGATGTGGCATAAAAGTGTACAATTTAATGTATGGGCAAGAAGGCCAGATGCCTTAGTGCCAAATAATAAAACAATGAGGATAGTGGAAGATTTGCTGAGACCCCTTATTTATTTTAAGTGCCCATGATTTATAGTTAGAGAAAAAAAGCTGCTTAGGATGGGCATGAATAAAATAGTACAAGGGCAGGTCTTGATTGCGGACGGCTGGGAGAGTACGTGGCACAGAAGGTTAGAAAGAACCTTTTGCATATGTCTTCATCTCCAGTTCTGCTGTCACAATTCTGACGCTGTCCAATAGGACTTCTTTCTGGACTATTTAAGGCCAGTTCACACCTTATTCAGTGCCCAGTTTTGGTCTTAGCTTACCCAAAAGTGCATTCCTATTGCTTGCTGGTTCTTCTAGTTTTGACACTTCTCTGTTATTTAGTTATCCTGACTTCTGTACTTTTTGGCCTTGGCTTGTTTCTTGTTTCTCTGTAATCTTCTCTGTAATTTTAATCTCTTGATCTTTCCTTGTCTCTCTTTATGTTTAGTCAGCTTTCAGACTGTCTCTCCAACCTATAGATATGGACTGGTAATACGTTGCTACGTATTCTCCTATACCAATGTTTGCTATAGGGATGCATGTCAGTGTGTACTCACCTCGACAAAACAACAGGTATAGGAGTCAGAGCGATTTTACCAAATTATGTGGCTCATGTGTTGGTAGTGTACAGTCGCAAAGTTTTAGAGTCTGCCCATGTTGTGTCAAAAGCGGTTGCAGTAGGGTGTAGTTGAAGCAAAAGTTGCCAAAAATAGTTGGAGAAAATATCACTGCTGAAGTCTTGTGTTAAGTGGTTGAATGAACGAAGCAGTTGAGACAAAAAAGGATTATGACTGGAGAAGACCAGGAAGAGTACTTCCAAGCAATCTACATCTATGGAGAGTGCTTTGGAGGTGTTCAGTGGTGATTGCATTCATGTCTGGTTGACTTCTCTCGGAAAAGAAGCAGCTTCAACCTCACTCTAGTCTGCAACTGCAAAATGCCATCCACACTGTTAATAAGTGTGGTGGTATTGCCAAGATAGAGGAGATAAACCACAGATTGTTATAAGACAACTATCGTGGCACTTATTCTTTTTGGCTGATGTTCTCTTCCTGAACAGTTTGAGCTCTGAGGCCCTAAAAGTGCTAACCTGGTAGGTCCACAGTTCAGTTCCTATTCTTCCTGTCTTTTCTGACCACTCTGCCATCATAGAGCTTCTCTGGGCACAGCTCATACCTCAGTCACTCAAACACAGTCCCTCAGTACATGAGACTATGTCCAGTCGTTACCCTTGCAAATGAAAAGTAAACATACAAATTTATAAAAATTACAATGTAGTATACATCCAACCTGGAATATGTAAAGCTATTATAGGCTAGAAATGTAACTAAAATAAACTATCCTAAGATAATACTATATATATATATTTCTCTTACAATAGGCCCAGTTTAAATGAATTGTCTAAATGATTTTAATGTGGTCTTGGTTTGGGATGGGAGTAGAGATCGCTCACAGAGATTTGTATCCACAAGACCATTATTTTGTTGTGGTAAAGTTTAAACTGATGGTGACAGATGAGACGATGGACAAGTTCAGACCAGGTAGTTAGAATGATGACAGATTTTTTATTTGTTGCCATTCATAAAAGATGAAAGATTTGAGCTCTGGAGAAAAAAAATTGTCTGATTAACAAAAAGTAAACATATGTTAACAAACAGATGATGTTATACATGTTGCCTCACATATATTCTTTCTAACTATTAACTAATTGAACATTGAACATATATATATATATATATATACATTTAACTAATATAGATCCCTAGAGATCTTGATTGGAGATTGAGGGCATTCTGCTTATTTATGTGTAACCCTTTCACTTCAATACATTTTTAGGGTTTAGGACTGCCCTAAAAAACTGAATGACATCAGGTGTTCCTTCTTAATAGTGTTTAAGCATAGAACTTTGAAAGTTAGGAACATGTATGTTTGGTATAGCATATGGCCCAATTCCTTCAACAGTTAACGTACTCGTAGAAGTGGTTCAGTAAAAGTTAATAGTAGGAAAGGTTTGTATATAGTCAGTGGTTCCCAAACCAGTCCTCGTGACCCACCAACAGTCCAGGTTTTATGTATTTCCCTGTTTTATTCCAAATTTGATACTGACAAAACTTGGACTGCTGGTGGGTCTTGAGGATTGGTTTGAGAAACACTGATCTATCTTGTCTCATTCCTAGTTAGTTCCTTCTGTAGACAGTACAAGAGTACATTTGCATTGAATCATGTAGTATTCATCATTAGGTGGACATTACGAGCCAGGACTGTAAGAGTTAGGACCACTGGAAACCAGGTAGGAGCTCAAGTCAATAGAGAAAGATTAAAGGACCACTATAGTGCCAGGAAAACATACTCATTTTCCTGGCACTATAGTGCCCTGAGGGTGCCCCCACCCTCAGGGTCCCCCTCCCGCCGGGCTGGATGGAGAGGAAAGGGTTAAAACTTACCTTTATTCCAGCGCCGGGCGGGGAGCTCTCCTCCTCCTCTCCGCCTCCGATCCTCCCTTTCGGCTGAATGCGCATGCGCGGCAAGAGCTGCGCGTGCATTCAGCCGGTCTCATAGGAAAGCATTTACAATGCTTTCCTATGGACGCTTGCGTGCTCTCACTGTGATTTTCACAGTGAGAATCACGCAAGCGCCTCTAGCGGCTGTCAGTGAGACAGCCACTAGAGGATTTGGAGGCTGGATTAACCCTATTATAAACATAGCAGTTTCTCTGAAACTGCTATGTTTATAAAAAAAAAAGGGTTAATCCTAGAGGGACCAGGCACCCAGACCACTTCATTAAGCTGAAATGGTCTGGGTGCCTAGAGTGGTCTTTTAATATTACATGAGGTAGAACTGGAGATTTCCAATATGTTAAAAGGGCATCAAAGAGAGAAACATAATTCTAGATATCTAATTTGCACGAAGGTCCTAGAAAATAGAAATGTATGACATTACTTCTTGTGCTCTGTTTAACCTCCCATGTTGATGTGATGTGTTGCTTTTTTGTACTGTTCTAAAATCTCAACACACCTTAAATAATAATAAAAAAATAATGCCTTTAGAAATTAAACTTTACAGCAAACCTAATGGGATTAGTACCATGAATGTGCATTGTTGCTCAAATGCTTATGCCATCCAATGATAACATATTAGAACTGCTGTGGCCCTTTAAATGACAAGATTACATAGCTCTATTTGTAGTTTAATGTGTTCACTGTGACAAATCTTATCAGTGACTCTAGATGTAAATATGGAAATAAGCTAATCTAAAACTAAACTACTGGAGACTGTCTTTCATAAAATGACATGTTCAGTATAGTTTTTATTGAATGATAAACTATATGGCATCACATTTATAACATTAGGAGCCTTATATCATAGAAATCTGCAACCACCATCTACCATAGGTTTAAGCTAGGATCACTTTATAATTGGGAAGGGAAGGGTTTAATTACGTTGCAGATAGCATCAAACTCCAGGCTATAAGTTGTAGTAAATGCAGAGCATTCCTGCCTTTGTTTATTTTCTTTCTCCTTAAAAGTAACTCTTTTTTTTGTCTTTTTTGTCTAGAATTGCTTGGTGCTATAAACATTGCTAGGACAATATCTTTTTGATAAGCCTTTTCAGTGAAAGATCAGATTGTTGTTTGTGAGAGACTTCAGTGGAACAATTTCTTTTTTAGTTAAGATAAGCTGGCTTTTAAAAAAAAAATCCTTAAAAATAGGTTTAGATTGCAAGATTTACCATGCAAAAAAGGTGTTCCTTGTGGATTTTTTTTTTTTATAAACCACATAATGATTTCTTCCCCAGAATGCTGTTCTAGAGGCGTCTGGCAAAAGCATACCAGTAGAGCACCAATTGAATATACACATTAAAAATTAAAAGTTGTATTTCATCAACTCAGTCTTTCTCAAATATTGTGGAAGGTCTGTCAACATTTGACAGTCTCACATTTTTGGAAACAGAAGATACCATCTGATATAAAATAATAATTAAATAGCAATAAAAATGCAATTGTTTTCAATACTTTCTAGATAAATATGTTGCATCCATTGCTGGTGAGGGACAGATGAATATCTTATGAATATGAGCAGGAGACATATATAATTAGTTATGAATAGCTAATAACCATGTGAAATTAATATTAAGCATTTATACTCGATATTTCCTGTTATTGGGGTTGCAGTTTCAAGTTAACTATTCAAATAAATCAGATATATTTTCTCTGAGGTATCTAGATTATGTGCATTTTTAAAGGAACGCTATGGACACCATAACAACTTAATCATAACTAAGTTCTTATGGTTCAAGGAGGTCCTTGGTGTTAGCTTACCTTTGGTTAACCCTAAAGCTGCTACTCTCTGGTTCTTGAAACAAGAAGCTTTGGGTAGCCTTAGACAGGGCTGCTGCTGATTGGCTGAGAGCATCAGCTGACGGCTCTAAGTCAATCCATAACTCCCAATTCACAAAATGGCTTGAGAAAAATACTGATTGGCCTAGAGCAGGCATAGGCACTTTGGCACTCCAGATGTTTTGGACTACACCTCCCATGATGCTTTGCCGGCATTACGGGTGAAAGAGCATTATGGGGGATGTAGACCACTCTTGGGTAGGAGCAGAACCGACGGGCAGCGCTCCTACCGTCATTATTGTTATTAATCCCTACCTGCAGCCAATGAGTGAAGGGAAGGAGTTGACCAGTCCCAGGTCCCTACTATTTATTCACTGACTTGAGTTTTTACAATCTAGACTTATATGTTTAGATCTATATTTCAGCTGTTCAGCCCAGTGTGCATACCTGTTCACTATGACAGACAGAAGGCTAAATTACATTGAGTGGCCTTGCTGCCTGACAGGCTGCCCCCTCAAGGTGGATCATGCATGGAGTGTTACTGAAGCAATCTGTGCATGGTCCTAGTGTCAACCCAATCCTGCATTTTGAAATTTACACAGCAGATTTGAATTGCCCAAATTACAGGACTGTTGTGGAAAATGTGGGACTATTGGCACATATGCATTTTTGCAACATCCAAAACTGGGGCATTTGGATTTTAGTGAATAACCCTACATGTGTTTTTAGTAAGAATGTACTCGATCAAGGATCTTGATAAAGTATGTTCTTTGAAATCAGTCAACCAGATGATATTTGAATATGACTGTCAAAGTGTAAGTCTGCATTCGGGTCTGGCAAATTTCTGCTGTGTTGCTCTACTTATAGATAAATTCACTATTCCACAAGCGGGAGTATAATTGTATCTGTTTTTAAGAAAATACAGAATCACATTTATGTTACTTAAGAAGGATAATTATACAATTTGCACATACTCAAACGTTGAGATAGCCCATCCACTTTTTTTTGCCTTTATGTGTGGGTATCCAGGCAAATGTATTGAATGTATTGAGATGTATTGCTTTTGAATGTTCTGTTTAACCAAACATTTAGGCCTCAATTTAATATTGTCGGATAACCTTTTTAAATTATTTCATTCTTTTTTTATAAACTAGTAAAATTATTTCCCATTATGCAAAAATATTTTAATATTGTAATACCATGGTATTTATTGATATATTTTATATATGTAATTTAAATATGTTTTAATATGTTTTAAAATCGAGGCCTTAAATGACTAGTAAAAAGTCAGGGTTTTCAATAGTTAGTGAATTTCATGTTAGAACCTCATTTTTGGGAATAATTGTATAAAGCAAGGAGGTAAAGATTGTTCTCCTTCATGGAAATCTACATATATTTTTTGTTCTAATGTGGTTTAATTATTTTTTTAATATACATAATATACATTTTGATTTTAATGGTGTAAGTGGGATGTGAGTGGGGGTGTGGCTAGGGGAGGGGCTGAGCTGAGAAATTGTGGGTGACTTAGTAATAACAATTTTAGGCATCTAAAATGTAATTTAGAACAAGAACAATGTACTTTATTTAGACTGACTGATTTCTAAACATATTTATTGTAGTTTAAAGACACATTACTGTGAGTATTATTGCTGTGGAAATCTGTTATACACTCTCACACACACCAACAATATAGAGCTCCTTGAAAAGAGGGACATTAGGAGAGAAAAGAGGGACAGAGATTTGAACCCAAAAGAGAGACTGTTCCTCCTAAATAGGGACATTTAGGAGGTATGGTGACTTAGTTAAAGGACCACTCTAGGCACCCAGACCACTTCAGCTTAATGAAGTGGTCTGGGTGCCAGGTCCAGCTAGGGTTAACCCATTTTTTTTTATAAACATAGCAGTTTCAGAGAAACTGCTATGTTTATAAATGGGTTAAGCCTTCCCCCAAAGCCTCTAGCGGCTGTCTCATTGACAGCCGCTAGAGGCGCTTGCGTGATTCTCACTGTGAAAATCACAGTGAGAGCACGCAAGCGTCCATAGGAAAGCATTGATAATGCTTTCCTATGCGACCAGCTGAATGCGCATGCAGCTCTTGCCGCGCGTGCGCATTCAGCCGACGGGGCGGAACGGAGGAAGATCGGAGGCAGAGAGCTCCCCACCCAGCGCTGGAAAAAGGTAAGTACCCCTTTTCCCCTTTCCAGAGCCGGGCGGGAGGGGAACCGTGAGGGTGGGGGCACCCTCAGGCAGGGGCGTATTAGCTGCAAGGCAAACAAGGCATTTGCCTTGGGCGGCATTTTCCAGGGGGCGGCAAAAAAAGCCGCCCCCAAGTGCCCAAGGCAAATGTCTTGTTAGCCTTGCGGCTAACAGACATGCCGGCGGGCTGCTGGGCGATCGGGCGGCACTGCCTGGCGGGCGGCCGGCGAGGGAGCACTTCCCCTGAGCTGTCTGCTCAGCTCCCTCGCCAGCCGCAGAGTGAGGCTGGGAGGCGGAGCCGGAATATGACGTCATATTCCGTCTCCCAGCCTCACTCTGAGGCGCGCGAGGGAGCTGAGCAGACAGCTCAGGGGAAGTGCTCCCTCGCCGGCCGGCCGCCAGGCAGTGCCGCCCGATCGCCCAGCAGCCACTGGACCACCAGGGAGGAAAAGACACCCCCCCCCTCCCCAGCATTCCCAAAGGTAAGGAGGCTGGGGGGGGGGGGGGTGTTAAATTTAAAAAAAAGTGTTAAAAATAAATTTAAAAAAATGTGTTAAAAATAAATTAAAAAAACTAATTTGTTAAAAATAAATTTAAAAAACATGTGTTAATGTAGGTGGGTGAGTGTGTGTCTGTGTCTGTTAGTGTGTGTGTCTGTTAGTGTGTGTCTGTGTCTGTTAGTGTGTGTGTGTCTGTTAGTGTGTGTGTCAGTGTGTGTGTCTGTTAGTGTGTGTGTCTGTTAGTGTGTGTGTCTGTTAGTGTTTGTGTGTGTGTGTCTGTTAGTGTGTGTGTGTGTCTGTTAGTGTGTGTGTCAGTGTGTGTCTGTTAGTGTGTGTGACAACCAGACAACCAGATCATTCATATCCTAAACAATCATTGGTCTATTCTGCGGTTGGATCCATGGCTTCGTTTCAGTATCCCTGAAGTACCCAGAGTAACATTCCGTAAAAATAGGAATCTAAAGAATCTATTGGCCCCTTCCAAATTTCCGACTGCAAAAACTAATCAAACATCGATATTATGTGAAGCAGGAAATTTCAAATGTGGTGCCACCCGATGCTTAACCTGCCAACACATATGTCACGGAAAAAAGAATTTTCCACCTTCCTCTAAAGATGAGAACTTCCATACAACCACTAGAATCTCGTGCAATACCTCATTTGTGGTATATCTGTTGATATGTACTTGTGACTTGCTATATGTAGGTCAGACTTCGAGACCATTAAAAGCCAGGTTCAGGGAACACAGACGAGCCATCAGCAACCGTGATAAAAAATCTCCAGTAGCCAGACACTTCCAAATGGCCCATGACAGTAACCCTTCACAGCTTTTAGTAATGGGCATCGAGCATATTGCAGAGAATATACCCAATAGAAAATTAGCCTTAATTACAGCAGAAACTAAATGGATCTTTAGACTCAACACACTTACTCCTAATGGGTTAAATGAAGAAGTGGAATGTAACATTTAAAATTTGGAAGACATACTTATTTGTCCCTGTGAGTGAAAGATCTTTCACTGTCTCTATATGTGGGAGAGGATGAATCGGGAACCACATATATATTACGATTCACCTTAGACCCCATGGTCTCTTTAACACTTATATGAATCCTATATGAGTGTTCAGCATTTTTTTCCAATGTTCTTTTTCTTAATTATACATATAAATATATATACAAAAATATAGTGCTCAACATTTATTTTAATGTTCTTGTTCCTAATCTAATATATATAAATAACAGATTTTTATAAAACAATTGAACTATATTATCATTATTATTATTTTTAAAAAAAGGCTCACAAATCAAGATTGATTAATTATCTCTGTTAAACTTGAGATTGAAATACTTTATTAGTAAAAATAAAAGTAAAAATAAAAATATATTTTTAATCTTTATTTTATGTCTATATATATATAATTTTTCGATGTTAATAATATGAGATTGTCCTAATAAGGATATATGTTTTTATTTATTATATTTTGTGTTTTTCTATCCACTTGCAGCATATTTTATTTTAGATCTGTAATGATCTCAGTTTATCAATTAACAATTATGACCATTTACTTTAGATCTGTAATGATCTCAGTTTATCAATTAACAATCATGACCATTCTATGAATCAATTAACAATCATGACCATTCTATGAATCAATTAAGAGTGGGTATATAAACCCGGCTCTTAGACAGCAGACATTGTCTTGAAAAAGTCCTCCAGCTAGGACGAAACGCGTAGACGTGCTGTCTGCTACCTCACCACACCGCCGACGGATTTGAACTTCCCAGCCGATTCGTCCTTTACGACCCGCCATTGATTTTCGGCAAGCGACCTGGCGAGAACGGCCTTTTTCCTGCAGCCCTCACGGTTTGGAGTTTATGTGCTCCCAGTTTCTCACCCGATGGTCAGACGGATAGGGTAAGTTGCTGAAGTGATATCCCCATAGTTTTCCATATCTGGATGTGATTTTTTACCTTTGGGGCCATCCCTATCGCTTCCCTCTTAGTCTTGACCAGGGTGTTTGGCTGGTGTTTGAGCTCCCTCTCCGTAAGACGGCTTGGTCGTCTGGGCACTATCCGTTTATCCACTTATATATTTTTTCACGGACTGGACTGGAGCCTACTGCTTGAACTTTTTTGAGTTCACATATAGTTTTTAAGCTAATGTGCACATCTCGGATTTTTTACATCAGTCCTTTGTCGACAAGAATATGAATAAGGGGCCCCTTACTATTCATCACGATTACATCTGATACTGGACGTTTTGAGATGTTGTTTCATTTTTTATGATTGGTTTATTATACAATAAATGATATTTTGTTATACTCTTATATATATGTGTAGAGTATTCTGATTCAGATAAGACTCACCCAGTACATTCAATTGTGGTTTATGGTGGTCATTGTGGTGATCTCGGCGAGATTGGTCATTTTTAAGTTTATTGATATTTTCATCTTGATTGTTATGTAGATCTGCATAATTAATTGGAGCGCTCACATACCAGTTATATCTTTTCGGTTTCATTTAATAAGTCGCTCCCTTGTATGTGACGCAGCCCTACTGTTATTTCATCCCATTGGGTATATTTATTTCTCACTGTCAGTCCATATTACATTTACATTCTGTTAGTGTGTGTGTCTGTTAGTGTTTCTGTCTGTGTCTGTTAGTGTGTGTGTGTGTCTGTTAGTGTGTGTGTGTGTGTGTCTGTTAGTGTGTGTGTCTGTTAGTGTGTGTGTCTGTGTCTGTTAGTGTGTGTGTCTGTTAAAGTGTGTGTGTGTGTCTGTTAGTGTCTGTTAGTGTGTGTGTCTGTTAAAGTGTGTGTGTGTCTGTTAGTGTGTGTGTGTCTGTTAGTGTGTGTGTGTCTGTTAGTGTGTGTGTGTGTGTGTGTCTGACTGTGTGTGTCTGTTAGTGTGTGTGTCTGTTAGTGTGTGTGTCAGTGTGTGTGTCTGTTAGTGTGTGTGTCTGTTAGTGTTTCTGTCTGTGTCTGTTAGTGTGTGTGTCTGTTAGTGTGTGTGTCTGTTAGTGTGTGTGTCTGTGTCTGTTAGTGTGTGTGTCTGTTAGTGTGTGTGTGTCTGTTAGTGTGTGTGTGTGTCTGACTGTGTGTGTCTGTTAGTGTGTGTCTGTTAGTGTGTGTTTGCCTGTGAGTGTGTGTGTATGTTAGTGAGTGTGTGTGTCTGCTAGTTTGTGTCTGCTAGTGAGTGAGTGTGTGTCTGTTAGTGTGTGTCTGTTAGTGAGTGTGTTTGTCTGTTACTGAGTGGGAGTTTGTCTGTTAGTGTGTGTGTGTTTCTGTTAGCGAGTGTGTGTTTCTGTTAGCTAGTGTATGCGTATCTGTCAGTGAATGTGTGTGTGTGTATTTAGAATGCGGGGCGGGGGGAAAGGTTGGGTGGGGGTGGCGCGGGCAGAGGGGGGGCGCCGGAGTTTTGTCCTGCCTAGGGCAGCACAAAACCAGGATACACCACTGCCCTCAGGGCACTATAAAGCCAGGAAAACAAGTATGTTTTCCTGGCACTATAGTGGTCCTTTAATAGTAATGTTGAGATTTCCTTATGAGTGTATGGATTTGTAGATTTACACATATTAACACATATTATAGTTGTAGACTTAGTAGGTGAAAATTTGGCAAAGAAAACTACAATCAATACTACAATACTATTCTATTATTCTTCATTTACTAGCTAGTTGTTTAAGTATGCATAAATTCAGTCCATGTAACATCTGATATACTCAATAAATAACCCCAATTACCTCCACATTTTGATTCTGAACATAAAATGACTCGCTTCCTTTGTTAAGTAATTTTTTATTTAATGTACCAATATGACAGGATTGACAAGGCAAAGGAGTATTACTACAGCAAAAACATTTTTCCAGAAATAAAAAAAGATATACAGACAATAAAAAAACATTAGAAACTGTGAGGGTTAAAATATAAATCCAACAGAATGACATCTTTGTCACGGTTCTCGCCGCGACATCCAGACTGCAAGTCGAGGTCGTCCCAGAAATACCCGATGAGGGATTTGAACCCAGGTACCTTGCTATCCTGAACCTGCTATTTTGCCTCTGAGCCACCATATCAGCTCTAGAGATAGCCAGAAGTACATCTTGCCTTGTATCCAGCACTGGGGGCTGGCCGTTATCTGTGGCTGCTCCTATACTCTCGCACACCTGAAGCTGATGGCCGTTAGCCAGGTATATAACCCTGCCTCTCCCAGAAGGGAGGGTCAGTTCATTGACTCTGGTTCCTGTTATTTCGTGTTCCTGTTGTCCTGTTGGTTTTCGGCTCCTGACCTTGGCTTTGTTATTGTTGATCCTGTATTCTGGCATCCTCTGACCTCCGGCTTACCCACGACGATTCTCCTGATCTTGTCCTTGTCTGTACTTCGACCCGGTGATCCTGAATCAGCCCCCGTGCACAGACTCACAGGCCAGGTGAGTTCCTCCCTGACCACCTCGGCCTGTGTTTAATTGCAAGGGTAAGCACATCTCTGCAAACTGGACTCCCACCAAGGTAAGCCGTGACAGATGAACTGACCATAATGGAGTCTGCAGAGATGTCTCAATTGCTTACCCAGCAAGTATCCAGTCTGGCCCAGACTGTCTTGGAGCTGCAGCGAGAAGTCAGTTTTCTTAAAGGCACGGTACGCCCAGCCCTGGAACCTGGTTATCCTGAACCATTTACCGTTATGCCGGAGAGATTTGATGGTAACCGTGCTTCCTTCCTGTGCTTTAAAACAGATTGTGAATTGGTGTTTTCCCTGAAGTCTCGGACTTATGCTAATGACTTCATAAAGGTCCGAGCAGCTATTAACCTGCTGTCTGGAAAAATCAAACAATGGGCACATGAAAGGTTGCAGTCTCAGAGTCCTATCCTTGCTGGATGGGATGCTTTCATGACTGCAATGGAGGCACAGTGCAAGACTTCCAGCAAGACCGCTGTACCTAAACCAGCACCACGTCCCAGAGGATCCCAGATTCCCATAAACAAAGGGAACCTATACCATTACCACAACCCCGTGCTGCCTCATTATGCTCCTGTTCCTAGGGAGGCCCCAGAGCAATCCTACCTTCCTCTTGACTCTGATGAACCTATGGAAATAGGATTGGTCCAGCGCAAGGTGACTACTGAAGAAAGAGACCGGCGGAGAAATCATGGCCTTTGTTTTTATTGTGGTGAAAGAGGGCACCTTATCTCACACTGCCCAATTCGCCCACATCGGCCAGAAACCGTTCAAGTTGGGGTTGTGCATACCCATCCGGCCAAGTCTGCGCCTCTGCCTGAGAAACGCCGAAGTCGCTGTCAGTCTGGTCCACGCTCCGTGACACATATGAGTACTCAGACCACGGTAGTTAATACTACCTGTTTTTCTCTGAAATCAGCTACCAGTGCCTCTGAAGTATCTCTGCCTCCAGCCCCGGAAACATCTGTACCTCTTCTTGAAGAATCTGCTGTTCAAGCAAGCACCACTTCCTACCTGCCCAGGGGAGAATTACCTACCAATGCACATGAGGAAAAAGGTACAGAGAGACTGACTCCTGGGATCAAGGTACTTACAGCCTGCTCCAAGTCTGGTACCATAAAATCCCAGGATGTAAAAGGACTCTGCTCTGGATACCTGAATGATAAAGACTACCTGAGTGAGATTGAGACCGAAGATGAATACGATTTCCAAGCAGAGCCTGTTCACGCCCGGAGGGCGTTCTTGACGGGGGGGTACTGTCACGGTTCTCGCCGCGACATCCAGACTGCAAGTCGAGGTCGTCCCAGAAATACCCGATGAGGGATTTGAACCCAGGTACCTTGCTATCCTGAACCTGCTATTTTGCCTCTGAGCCACCATATCAGCTCTAGAGATAGCCAGAAGTACATCTTGCCTTGTATCCAGCACTGGGGGCTGGCCGTTATCTGTGGCTGCTCCTATACTCTCGCACACCTGAAGCTGATGGCCGTTAGCCAGGTATATAACCCTGCCTCTCCCAGAAGGGAGGGTCAGTTCATTGACTCTGGTTCCTGTTATTTCGTGTTCCTGTTGTCCTGTTGGTTTTCGGCTCCTGACCTTGGCTTTGTTATTGTTGATCCTGTATTCTGGCATCCTCTGACCTCCGGCTTACCCACGACGATTCTCCTGATCTTGTCCTTGTCTGTACTTCGACCCGGTGATCCTGAATCAGCCCCCGTGCACAGACTCACAGGCCAGGTGAGTTCCTCCCTGACCACCTCGGCCTGTGTTTAATTGCAAGGGTAAGCACATCTCTGCAAACTGGACTCCCACCAAGGTAAGCCGTGACAATCTTAGAGCAGTCGCATAGCATGGGAGGGACTAAAAAACCCTTAGTGTCCACATAGTTCAGTTCATTGAGATTGCGTGACATTTCAGACAATTCATAATATGTTCAGATACTTCTCTTTGTATGCTTAATGTGACTTGACATTTGACAGAGAAAAGACTTAACCAAATATTTCACATATTTGCACATTAGGATTTTTGAATTGCACTCCATAACATGGGTAACGTGTTTCAGTCATTAGGCCAAAACCACAACAGAGATTCTTTTCAAAAAGGCATTCATTATTTTTTTTTCTGCAGAGATGCCTCATTAACTTCATATATTTATTGACCAAATGAACTTTTGGACTTTCACAATTATATTTAAATTTTAGGACAGAAATAAGCCACAACATGCACAGTCCTGCTATTACACAGAAAAACAGAGTTTCTAATTAATACCAATTTTTTTGCAAAAATTAAAAGCAAATAATATGCCAACCAGTCGTGTCTCCGACAGTAGATGAGTATAGAGTTTTATAACGGAACACCTTTAACATAAAAAACAATATGGCAGCTGGTTCTCTGATTTCATGAACGCACGAGAAGCCAAATGCCAAAAAAAAAAAATCTATTTAGGCATTTTTTTTCTCTCCGTAGGAAACTTAGTCTGTCAGAAGCATAAACACTTGCAATCATGCACTTCCAAGAATGCATGTGCTATCAGAAAAGGGGGGTGTTAATTGCTGTGCTAATTGCAATATGATTGTTTTGCACTTGTTTTGCACTTGCAGGTGATTAAATTTTTAACGAAGCATATTACTTGGCACTGTTAGCACAGTTAACACATTTTTTTTTTTTTTATGCCTAGGGAGAAGTCCCGCGCCGCAGACCTTTTTGCTGGCTGTGATATGCTGTTGTGTTTGGATCAGACCTCTGTTTAGTCTGTCAGTAGCAGTGCCCCAGCTTCCTGCTTGGGAAAGAGCAGCAGCATATTATAATCATACACAGCATGAACGCACCGGCCAGATGCGAACGCTGAAATCACCAAGGTATTAGCTAAAAATTAGCCAGTACGGCTGATGCCAGTCTCCCAGACTTCATTTAAAAACTACAGCAACTCTAGCCAGTCAGATGGCAGTGTCTGTTGACTTGAAAGCAAAGTAGAAAAATGACAGCAAGTTCCATGTGATTTATATCAGCTTTAAAGTGTCTACTCCCAAGTGGACGCAAGCATGGGAAACTTGCATCTGTTACACGGGCAGACTTCTATCTATACGCTCCCACTGTGCAGCAAGCTGCATTGACTGAAGACACAGAACGCAGATGCACACACAAACACGTACACCATACAAAAGCCACAAACACCAATGACTTCAGTCTCTATGGGGATGTGTGGTGCCATCTAATTCTCAAATGTGATCTACTTTATCCAGCAGAGATGTACTGCATGGTGACACCTACACTGGCAGAAACAAATGCCACCTCCCACAGCAATCACTGTTACCAGAAAACAACAACAAAAAGACAAAAACACACTATAAAATAGACGAGCTGAAAATTCTTCAAGATGATATTACTTACCACACTGCCAGTGCTGGCAGACTCAATCAACTGCAAACACAGAATCATTTTCAGTTGTTTCCTAATAAATATATAATCTGCTCAAATGAATCTTTAGAGGAAAACAAAATTAAGGCTAATGCACCATAGCATTTCCCAATTCTCTTTTCCGAAATGTTATTAATGCAAAGATACATATCATTTCATTCCATGTGATTAAATTTCAAGCACGGATTATAAGGCAACACTAATGATATAAAGATAATTATTATTATTTATTTTTCTGGGATAAAAAATAATCTCTTTGATTGTTACATTTCAGCGTGAGTCTATAAAATGGTTATAACACTTTTTACTTAATTATTCCAGCTTTACAAGTGTGGTAACACTAGCCGTACTCCCTAACCAATATTTTTGGCAGTTGTGCGCGGCTTGTCTCTTTTATCCTTGGATGGCCATAACTGTGTTCAGCTGTCAGATTTTGATTTCTATGTGAATTGCTAGGGCATGTTATAAGGTCAGGCACCTTTTATTATCTCACACACCCCAGCATGTGTTCTCTGCAGTAACATTGAAACTATGACAGGGTAGGCTGGGCAGCGTAATCAGAGCATGCTATTGAGAAATTTAAAGAGGAAAAAAAAAAAAAAAAAAATGAAAATTAGGTTATAGGATTGGCATCCAGACTCGGGTTTAAATCAATACATATCAAACAGGAAAGTATGGAAAATTACTAAGTATTTTTTTCACTGACATATATGAATTTTTGCAACCACTGCATACGATTACAAATCATGTCATTCATCCTTGTTTCTTTCAATAGAGAAATGAGATTTTGTAAAATATATCAAAAACTGAAGACCTTTTGCACAACAGTGTTTAACTTAACCCCTTCACTGCTGAGTTATTTATAACACAAGCATTCCATGGTAGCATTTATTTGAGAAATGGGATGCATACTTAGGACATGAAGTTTGAGCATATCAGTAATGTAATTTCCATAAATTTACAGAATTATGGATTATTCTAGTACTAATGACCGAATAATCTAAATTTTATTAAAGACAGGAGGCAAATATTTACATAGTTACATAGGTACATAGCTGAAAAGAGACTTGCGTCCATCAAGTTCAGCCTTCCTCACATATGTTTTTGCTGTTGATCCAAAAGAAGGCAAAAAGCCTAGTCTGAAGCGCTTCCAATTTTGCCCCAAACTAGGAAACAATTCCTTCTTGACTCCAAAATGGCAGTCAGATGTCTCCTTGGATCAAGCAGCTATTACCCCACTAATTAGAAATTATATCCCTGTATGTTATGTTTTTGTAAGTATTTATCCAATTGCAGTTTAAACATCTGTAATGACTCTGACAAAACCACCTCTTCAGGCAGAGAATTCCATATCTTTATTGCTCTTACTGTAAAAAAACCTTTTCTTTGCCTTAGATGAAATCGCCTTTCTTCAAGCCTAAATGTGTGACCTCGTGTCCTATGTATAGCCCTGTTTATGAATAGATTTCCAGATAAAGGTTTGTACTGGCCCCGAATATATTTGTATAAAGTTATCATATCCCCTCTCAGGCGCCGTTATCATATCCCCTTTGCTTTACTTTCTTTACTCAAACCTCCCAGCAGCAAAGAAATGGTTAACAGAGAACATAGAAAATTAACCAATCACAGTACATATATCAGTAATACAGGGTAATAAAGTCCCTCCTACTTCTTCTTTTGTGATGCAACCGCACCATTTGTAGTCAACCATTTAAACGGTGATGAAGATTCAACCAGTTAAACAGAGAAAAACAGTGTCCTCAACCATGTAAACAGGGATGTATCCTTGAATGCAAGTGATCTCTCAGAGTAGCAGGTAATGTTTCATACTGGAAAGAAAAAAGAGACTTGTGAAAGTATGGTATAAAATATCTGTTGCAAACAGATATAACACAACTGAAATAAGTGATTATGTAAGAATAAAACACTGAGATAAGTCATTATATAACATTGCAAACATCCTAGCAATTAGTATACATAACTGAATAAAATCATCAATTACAATTATTGGCATAGATCATAAAAGGTCCATCGAAGTTTGTCAGAAATTGGGCTATGAAGATGACCGTTCAGACAAAAAGGGTGGGAAAAGTGGTGGGAAAATATTTGCCTTTTGTCTTTTATAAAATGTAGATTATTTGGTCATTAGCACTAAAACAATCCCTAAATGTCAGAGAGGGATCCTCCTCCCAGAAGAGCAGAGGATGCTGCAGCACCACGAACTGAATGAGCACCGAAGGGGGCATCAACACCTGCAAGTTTAAGAAGCCATCTAATCCAACAAGCAATCAAGGACACCAGCCGGTGAGGTCAAATGTAAGAAAAAAACATAACAGGGGAACTGTAGGATCCCATAGGGGGGTAGTGAGAGAGATATATTGTTGTAGGCAACACGCTACACAGAGAGAGGGTCTATCTGGGAAATAGGGATAAAAACTGAGGATGACAGAGTCTTAGTTCTATAGGAAATAGAAAATCTAATACCTTCAGGAGAGAAAGTGGTAGCTTAAAAGTCAAAGATCTGACGTCGGTAACTCTACGGAATGAAACTAAACACATGAGCAAGGCTAGCTTAGCGGAAAGTTGTCTCAACGAGATGTCAGCATTAGCGTGCCAAGCTCCCAAAAAGGAAAAAATGTTGCACAATCGCAGGAAGAAAGAGGAAGTGGGAGGGACTTCATTACCCTGTATTACTGATATCTATACCGTGATTGGTTCATTTTTTTTTTTAATCTACTCTGTAAACCATTTCTTTGCTGCTGGGAGGTTTGAGTAAAAGAAAGTAAAGCAAATATGAAGCCTCCTGTCTTTCCATAAAATGTAAATGTATTGTTTATTTGTTCACTATTTCCAGAAAAATGAAGGGACCATAATGTCTGGTATAGATAATACAGTATTATTTATCTTGCAATTATTACACACACATGCACAGACTTATTTATTGTTTATTTCATGTACAGTATATTACATGATGTGACCATTATTCCAACATGCAGATCATATGTTAGATACCTATAGAGAATGGATGGCAATGTTACCATTGCAATTGCTACTTGTAACACTAATATTAAATAGATACTCCAGACCCCTAGAGTACATCAACTTGCTGAACTGCATTATGTGTTGAGGAGTGTGTTCCCTTTTTTCAAAAAGTGCAGATTTAAATGGAAAAAATATAGAATTGTTTCACCCCCTTGCTGTCAGTCAGACTATTGGACCTGTTACTTCCTGGTTTGGTTAGCTCAGTGGAGCTAAACTCAAGAGGCAGGCAATAATTCAGATCACCTTCCCTGCAAACACTTCCCATTGAGCTGCATTGGGAAGCCTGTGATTTGACAGCCACAGAAAGTCTGGGCTGGGTTAGAATGGGAAATCTTGCAAAGGCTAAAAACAAGAAGGAAAGCGATCTCAAACTAAACTAGAAGATGTGTTCAGATCTGCCTGAGATTTGTGTAAATTACAGATTTCCATCTCTCTCTCTGTCCCCCACATATTATCCACTATCTTGCCAACTGTCACATTACCCTTCTTCCATTGTTATTATAAGTATCAGAGCTTTGACACACAGTGGAAGCTCATCCATAGAAACATCTGGGACAGCGCCCAACCAATTTCTATGTTGGAAAATTTGATTTACAATAATTTAGAAACAGTAGGGTCCTTTTACTTGGGGAAGGGGGTAGTCTAAAAGAAATGGGGGTGGAGGGGTTGGGGGGGGGGGGTAGATTAACATACTCCAGACATTGCCCTTTAAGCATTTTTTAAATCTGTGTCTCTTTAATTCTGACAAGGTTTTAGTTCTGGAGGGCCCCTCTCCCTCATTGGTGGCTGTGTAGAAAACCTTTCTTGAGAGCAACTAGGCATGTCACAAATATGAGACATATTTTAATTCTGTAGTGTTTCAGCAGGGTTTGTACATGCCTAGTCTCCTTTAAGGAGGACTTTCAGGGTACTCCCACTGTGTTATAGAATAAAATAATTACCAAGCACACCAATAGTTATTGCACAAAGATGGTTTCTACTTTTTTTTTTATATGCTTAATAAAAAAGTACAAATGTGCAAAACAAAGGAGCAAGAAAGTGGAATCATGTATATGAAACTGCATGCATAACTATAAAGTGCTCTACACATAAAGTGCAGGAGACCACAAAGCCCCAACATTTCGGCACTTGGCCTTCCTCAAAGGGGATCTAAATGTTCCTAACTCCCATTTATATACCTAATAATGTTACCCATATAAGTGAAAAATGAAAAACATCTGTGGGGAGGATCAAAATAAGCTGCCTATCTAATTGTCTATCCAACACTATTCCAGGCACCGACTTCTGTATCTGACGTCATTCCGCATGAGCAACATCTGACGTCATCTTGCCTCGCCGTATCTGCACAATGTCATAACGCTTCCAGCCCGATCCCACTCAGCACGCACATTACACACAGCCAGCACACACACACAGGCAGTGGCGTACACACAACCCATGGGGCCCCGGTGCGAAAACTGATCCGGGCCCCCCCCCCCTCCCCCCGCGCGAGCGCTTACTCTGCGCAGGCTGGGGCCGCAACACATGGCGGCGGGCACCTGGTCGCAGGGCTGCGACCCGTGCGACCGCGGTATGAATGCCAGTGCATGCATAAACACATACACTTAAAGGACCACTACAAACACCCAGATCACATCAGCTCAATGAAGTGGTCTGGGTGCCAGGTCTCTCTAGTTTTAACCCTGCAGCTGAAAACATAGCAGTTTCAGAGAAACTGCTATGTTTCACTGAGGGTTAATCCAGCCTCTAGTGGCTGTCTCATTGACAGCCGCTAGAGGATTTTCTGCGATTCTCACTGTGAAAATCACAGTGAGAAGACGCTGAACGTCCATAGGAAAGCATTGAGTAATGCTTTCCTATGGGCGGTTTGAATGCGCGCGTGGCTCTTGCCACGCATGTGCATTCGGAGCTGAGAGGCGGATGGGGACGGAGAGATCCCCAGCGTTAAGGGAGTCCGGCGCTGGAGAAAGGTAAGTGCTTAAGACACACACACACAAACACTCTCATGAACAGATGCACACATTTACTGACAGACACACACTCAGTGACAGACGCACACAAACATACTCAGTAACAGACACACACACACACACTCTAACACTAACACACTCACTAACACTAACACACTCTAACACTAACACACACTCTAACACTAACACACACACTCACTAACACACACACTCACTAACACACACACTCACTAACACACACACTCACTAACACTAACACACACACTCACTAACACACACACTCACTAACACACACACTCACTAACACACACACTCACTAACACACACACTCACTAACACTAACACACTCACTAACACTAACACACTCACTCACACACTCACTAACACTAACACACACACTCACTAACACACACACTCACTAACACACACACTCACTAACACCACACACACACTCACTAACACTAACACACTCACTAACACACACACACTCACTAACACACTCACTAACACTAACACACTCAAAGTTTTTTTTTGTTTTTTTTTTAATCCCCCCAGCCTCCTTACCTGTGGGAGAGCTGAGGGGATTCCCTGGGGTCCAGTGGTGCTGCTGGCCCTGCTGTCACCCGGCTGGCTGGCGGGAGCGCGAGGGAGCACTGTCCCCTGGGTGCTCCCTCTTCAGCTCCCTCGCGCGCCGCGTACTGATGCCGGAGCCGGAAGATGACGTCATCTTCCGGCTCCGGTTTCAGTGCGGTGCGCGAGGAAGCTGAAGAGGGAGCACCCAGGGGACAGTGCTCCCTCGCGCTCCCGCCAGCCAGCCGGGTGACAGCAGGGCCGGCCTCGGGGGGGCCCGGAGGTGGCCGGCTCCTGGGCCCCCCAGCAGAAGAGGCTGGCCCAGTGACCTACATACCTGGGTCGCAGGGCGGCCGGGCCCCCTGGTGGGCCGGGCCCGGTCGCAGCCGCGACCCCTGCGACCCCGGTATGTACGCCACTGCACACAGGTAGAAATACATAGGCCTGAGAATATTGTGCAGTGTTAACTTTATTAATCCTTTAAGTGTATTCCTACTAGCAATACTGCATTCATGAAATACATTTGCTTAAAAAAAGGTTCTTATTCCATTAAGGACCTAGCTTAGGAAAAGTCCTTGACGTGTCCTGTAGAGGTTAAAAGGCTATGTACAGAATTTAATTGAAGCATAGAACCAACAGTTTTCTTTTCCGATAAAATGTTAACATTGTATCTTTGAAAGATCTTAATGACAGATATGATCTTGTCTTTAGAATATGATTTTGACAGAGATGATCCTTGACCTTTTATTGATATATTGAAGCAGGCGTGCAAATCCAATGAAATAAAGAGGGATGTGATCTGACTGTACATATAAAGGAACTCTATTTAAAATGTCTACTTAGAAGAAGAATTTAGTAATTTTCCCTTAAAAATAGTGTTGAATTAACACTGTTTTATGTGTGCAGTTGTCATCACCAAAGAAATAAAAAGTACATTTGCAGATTTCCTGTAAACCATGGGCACATCCAGTAGTACCATCTATCTTTACATCTTGAGACTGACCAGCAGAGGTTGGAGCAGATCATTTTCATGGCAGCGCAATCTGTTTAATTGTTTGGTAGGATAAATATCTGAGTTAGACAGTTTAGTATTCCTAGGAGTCTTTGAAAGAGGAGAATAGTAAAGGAGGTTCATGCTTATAAATCAAAACATGGCATTAACGGAACCCTCCAAACACATAATACACTTCAGCTTGCTAAAGTGCCTCATGTGTGCAGAGTGTGTGTGTGTTTAGCATTTTTTTTTTAAGTGAAAATTTCAATATAATGCAGCACGTTTATAACTGAACCTTGCTACACCTCTTCAGCCTGTCTCTTTAGCTCCTGTAAAATAGCTAATTGAGAAGTAGACTTGTACATGGTAAACAAAAACGTATTTTGGCCGAACCTCCTTGCCTGAAAGTAAAAAGGTTTTTGGGGTGACCGAATTTTGTCAATAAAGTGGTTAGGCTCTGTAGAATTTCATTAACGAAAAAAGATTCAGGAAAACGAATCAGACTAACCAAAAGACACAAAATGCTCCAATCAATGTAATACAAAATATACATACATAATACATAATAATTTTCTCACCATTTGTTTCACAGATCAAGGTAGAAGAAGTATCCAATAGAAAAAGAGGAGGGGTATTAAAAAAAATCTATATATATTACACATTTAATATATAATATATAAAGCGTTTGTTTTTTTTGCTGCTTCTCCTTTATGAATTGCAGTTTGGAGTGAAGCAAATCTACAAGTATATTGCAACTTTACATAGTTACATTGTTGTCTAGATTAGAAAAAAGACTAAAGTCCATCAAGATCAAGTTATCCTTTTATGTTGTTGATGCAAAAGAAGGCAAAATAACAAAACAGGCAAAAAATCCCTTCTTGACGAGATAATGGAAATCAGATTTCTCCTTGGATCAACAGCCTGTTTACATACATATCAATTATATCCTTAGATATTCTGCTTATGCAAAAAAGCATTCTATAGAATCTGATAACACAACCACATCTTTATCGTTCTTACTGTAAAGAACCCATTCCTCTGAGGTAAGCAAAAACGCATTTCTTCCAGTCTCAGTGGGTGACCTCTTGTTTGTTGTATATTCCTGCTAATGAACAGGTTAACACATAGCAGTTTGTACTGACACTCTATATATTTGTATAGTGCTATCATAATCCCACTGAGGCACCTTTTTGCTAAGGAAAACAATTCCAGTTTTTCTAGTCTTTCCTTATAACTAATGATTTCCATCCCACTTACTAGTTTTGTAGCTTGCCTGTACTTTTTATAGTTCTGCAATATCCTTCTTTAAAACTGGTGCACAATGTTGCACTAATTATTCAAGGTGGAGTTTTACCATTGGTTTGTTAAGAAGCAAAATTATATTTGGATTACGGGAATCAAACCCCGTTTCTTATACGCGAGGAACTTACTTGCTTTTGCAACAGCAGTCCAGCATTTCATACTGTTGTTTAGTTTGTGATCTATAATTGTTCTCAAGTTCTTTTCATTTAATGTTATCAATAACTCTACCCCATTTAATGTACAAGTGGCTTGTGGGCTCTTTATTCCAAACTGCTTTATTTTGCTTTTACCTGTTTTCAATCCCTCTGTAGATAAGTTATATCAAATTCAGACTGTATTTTTTTTTAAACCTAGTTTTGTTTCATGTGAAACCACCAACAAATGACTTGCAATGTCCACTTCAAGAACATTTATAAATATATTACAGAAAAGTGAACCCAGGACAGAACTCTGAGGCACTCCACTTACCACTTTTGTCCAGTATGAATATTTTCCATTAACAACTACTCTCTGCACTCTATCTTTAAGCCAGTGTTCTATCTAAGAACATGTTTTGTTTTTACTAAATCAATTGATTTTAGTTTTGCTAGTAACATTTTGGGTGGAACTGTATCAAATACCTTAGCAAAATCCATGTAGATCATATTTACTGGAATACCTTGATCTACATTTCTACTTACTGCTTTATAACATGCAGAGTTTGGCATGACCTGTCTTTCATAAAACCATGTTGATTCCTCCTAACTATATTTTTGTTCAAAATTAATTATTGAATATTAGCCCTTAAGAGCCCTTCAAGGGTCTGTAGTTTCCAAGTTGAGCTTTTAACCATTTTTAAATATAGGCACCACATGTGCTATTCTCCAATCGTCTGGTACAGAGGGAAAAAAAACCCTGAAAATGAAAAACAGTGGTATGAATATTTCTACACCAAGCTTGCTAAGCACACATGGATGAATGCCATCTGGCCCTGCGGCTTTGTTTATTTTAACTTTATTAAAGTTAATTTATTTAACACTTTATCCTGTGTTAACCAATCACCTGTTTGCTGTAAGGCTTTAGTAACATGTTTTTTCAAATCTACAGCTATATATTCTTCTTCACTACATACTGAGGAGAAAAATAATTATTTTTTATTTTTGCCTCAACCTACTCCTCCCTGATTAACTCACACATCACACTTTCCAATGGACCAACACTTTCACTCTTAACCTTTTTGTCATTAATGTGCTTAAACATTATTTCGGGTTCGTCTTGCTCTGTTTGTCTATGAGCTTGCCATTTTCCAGTTTAATCAATCTAATCACTCATTTGCAAACCCTATTGGCATATTCATTACAGGATTCAATTGACTCCTTTGATTTAAATGTTTTGAATGCCATTTCTTATCTTTTATCATTTGACTGACTCTTGTACTAAACCACATTGATTTTAATTTGATTCTTTTATAATTGTTTCCCAATGGTATTTATTGAGAAATTTACTTTTGTAGAATTTGTGTAAAGACCTTCCATTTATCATCTGTGCTTTTGTCAATGATTATTTCCTGCCAGTCAATTAGTAAAGATGCCCTTATCCTATTGAATTTAGTCTTTTTAAAATTAAGTTTTTTTGTACAGCCCATATAATTTAGTTTTTTTGAGTTATTCTGAAATGACACCATATTATAGTAACTGTTTCTCAAGTGCTCCCTAACTTGAATGATTAATATAAGTCAACGTTATTAGTTATGACAAGATCCAGACAAACATTTCTTCTAGTTGGCGCTTCCACTAATTGAGGCAAGAAATTATCATAATAAATGATGATAAATGATCATTTATTAGGTTCAAAAACCTGTTTCTCTTAACTGTGCTACTAGTCCCTCTGACCCAATCAATGTCTGGATAATTAAAATCTCCAATAATTAAAAAAATTACCCACATGTGCAGGTTTATTAATTTGATATATCATCAGTATTAATATTTGGGGGCTTGTAACATATTCCTACTGTTACTAGATATCCCCTGTTTCCTCCTATGCATATTTTTACCCATAAGGCTTCCACATCCTCACCCGTATCATCATATACAGTTACTTTAACACTTGGCTTCAAATCAGGTTTAATATTAAGACATAGACTGCACCCATTTCTATTTTTTTTGTTCTTTTTTAAATAATGTATATAATAGACAATTTAAGTGGTCCATCCCACCAAGTCTCAGTAATCCCAATTATGTCATACTGTTTCTCTTATGCCAATATCACAAGCACGCCCATATTTCAACAAAAACTTTGCACAGCTTTATACAGCTGATTTTTAACGTTATCATTTGTTTCTTGAACTTTAATTGAACAACATGTAATCTTTCTCTGTCTGCTAACCTCCCCCCATTCCTAATTTAAAGCTATCTCCAACCTTCAAGCACAAAAGTCCCTCTTCCATTTAGATGCAATCCACCAAGGCTATAAAGATTGTACCCAAGTGCAAAATCAGCCCAGTGCTCTAAAAACTCCAAACCCTCTTTTCTACCGCAAGACTTCAGCCAAGCATTGACCTCTCTCATCTGTGTCTGCCTTTCCACTGTTCCACACGTCCGCATCTCAGAAAATACCACCTTGGAGATCCTCTTCTAAAATTTGCTACCTAAAGTTTGCTGGAACAACAAATCTGATCCATGGAGGCCTCACCTCGCAACTTGCAGAACGTAAAGGATCTGCTGCCAAAGTCTTGGTGCCCGATAGAACAGGGCATTTTCAGAGGTATTGTGGAGTCCATGCCTCTATGCATTAGAGCTGTTTTGGAAGCACCAGTGGGACCAGCACGATATTAGGCATGTGGTTTTATTGTTGTGCACTGATTAGTCACAAGTCTTCCGGCAAAACCCAGCTTAGGGGGAAAAGGGGGTTCTGGTAAACAAATGTGCAATGAGCAAGAGATGTGTCTATACAGTATTTAAAAGCATCTGGGACTTCCATGCTTGCTTTCACAGATATCAATCAGATCTTGTTGTTTGGTATTATTGGTGTCTTCTGCCCTTAATATGAATGTTGGTGTACTTCTGAAGCAGTTTGCATTGCTGTGATGTACATTTTTAGTGTATGACAAAGTTACAGAGTGTGCTGGGTAGCAATAATTTACCATATTTTTCTATATCTTTCTTGTCAGAGGCACAGAGTGGTAGACAAATGGTTGTTGTCATTAAATTATTTTGAGATTTGATGAGTTATGATATTGCCTCAGTGTTCCAGTTAATTGCCCGTTGGCAGACTTTTCTTGGTGGGTCACTTTGTTTTGCTTTTTTCATTTTGAGTTGATCTTCATGTCCTGGATAATGCAGATCCAGCATAAGGGATGATACTTATTAACACGTGCTGTGCATTAGTTGGTTTTAGACCAGAATCAGGAAAAATATTCAATAATTCGGGGCAACTTTAATTAATTTATTTATTTATTGACCACTAAACCACTAAATGTTTTTTAGTTAATAATATGTAAAGTGTGTCTATGTAAGAATAAATACTAAAATGATAAATCATGTTTAAATTCTTTGAGGTTCTAAAGATTGTCCTTTTGCTGTCCAATCACAAGTTTTGATCACAAGTGGTAGTCTAGCTTCATTTGTCCTTCTCTGTGTAGCTAATCAAATGAAACGGCCCCATCATATCGATTTGATTATGAATAGGGCAAACCAGCTCTATTTAATGGTATTCTGAATAACTGGCTTCATAAAATAAAACCCTGGAACATTTCTTATTTCCTTCAGTTCTGGATTGAGTAGAACGTTTGATGAACACATTCCTGTGCCAGTAATAGCTGATTATAGTTATGGTAGAGCCAGAATACTTTTTTCGTTTATAACTTTCTGATCTGAAAAAAGGTGAGAAACCAATTGTGACAGTTTGAAATAGGAAATGTTAGCATGAAGGATGGCAGCAACAAGAAAATTAAATCAATAAGTATAATAGTCAGTCAAGGACAATGCTAACAGGGCTCTTCTTCTGGGACTATTGCAGCTCCAGAAACAGTTGTATTAGACATATTTGAAGTCAAGTTTTAATGAACTGAGAAGGTGAGAGCATATATAACCAACGGAACAGGGTGTTTTTTTTGTTTTTGTTTTTTTGGTATTTGAACTATTTTGACATAAACTATTTTAATATTTTACCCCAAGCAAAGTGGGATATTTACTAACACTAATGCAGAATCTGATTCTTTGATCTTGGAATCAAAGACCATGTATGAAATAATGTTTTCGATAATACTGAATAACTATTTGAAATGCGATGCTAATTTTAGTAATATATTCATTCATGGTCCTATCTGGGATCCTTTGCACTGATACTTTGGAATTTTGTATTTCTTTTACTTCAAACAAAAATAGTTTATACGTTATATATGCTGAACTGTTTCATAGAGATACATTTGTCTTGCAGAAGTCTTGTATGATCCACGTGGTAGGTCCATCCATAACATTGCACCGCAATACCATACCTTCCAAGTGTCCCTATTTAAGAAGCACACACTTTTACTGTAATGCATTTGTGTTAGTGTAAGTGAAACATCAACTCTAGTCTTAACATCAACACTAACCCTAACGCCAGCACTATCTCTAAACATACCTCTAGTGACCTTCTACCCTGGAGGTAACCTGATCGCTCCACAAGCACGTCTCTATTCGGGCTGCTGGCTCTTTGCCTTCAGGATCTACAGAGGGGCTACGTTCCACACAGGGCAGGTATGGGTTGATTGTGATGTCAACGCAAGCCTGTCTCCATGGTACTTAATGCGCAGCCATTTCTTGAGGACTTATGTAATGGCACCCCGGGCATAAAAGGGTTAAACCGCCGTTTAGTAGATCTTCCCCTTCCAGAGATACAGGCACAGCTACTGCAGAACACCAAACTCCCGAACTAGATACAAGGGAATGCTCCAAACCCCCGAACTGCATATGAAATAGCACTCCAAACTCCCGAACCGGAACCTCACGAATAGCTGCTAGCAGACGAACAGGAAAAGCACCCAAGCGGCTTACACTCCTGGCAATCAGTCTCTAACAGCATACAGTAAATCCCCCCAAAGACGAGACAGAGCTCCGTGTTGAGGGTCAAGCAGTGGTCTGGTTTAATCTGGGCTACCTGCCAGGTATTTATGCAGGTCTTCCACCTGGTGGACACTCCCCTAGGAGACCAGATGGAAGACTGGGACACAAATGGCAAATGACCACAGGCATACAGGGTTAAAACACTCCCACAGTACATTACAGTCTCTCCCCTCTATCCTGGAGATAATTGGAGAAGTAATCCAATTATCTCCAAGGACAGAGGCAAAACTCCATTAACCATGTGGTTACAGTAAAACACTAGAATACAATAAAATACATAATGTTGCAAATAATGAATAAAACATATACATTCCATCTATCCCCAGATAGCATAGATCTGAGCGCACATTATTACCGAATGGCGCTCAGATCACATACATACAGTTCAATCGCCATGGAGCCAAAGTCTTTCCCATAGTCTTTCGTTATACGAATAGGCTCCATGGCATGGCTATCTGGGGTGATGCTGTTCACATGGATAAACTACCGAATGAACAGGCAGTCGGTTAAATGACCGAAGGCAGAAGTAGGGAGGCAGTGTTCGCGCCAATAAGTGTCCGTTTGTAGTTCCATAGTTTGGGCGCTGAACACCGCTGGCCGTTCGGGACTTTAAAATGGCCGCCACCACGTGTTCGGCAAACGAACAAAGGTCACCCAGTATTCGTCAATTAAGCTGCAGTTAACAGGGAGGTAAATTGCCGACACACTGCAGCTCCCAGGTGGTCCAGTCATTGTGCGTTAGGTCGGTAGATTGAATCTACCGACTGCCGGGCAGAAAGGCACGAACAAGCCTTTTCTGCAGCGAAAGGAATACTTTTAAACATGGGCCATAGTCCAGAGGCAACAGGCGGGCACCCAGGCTCCTCCAATGCAATGTGGCGAGATTGGTCTCGTCACAACTTATATTTCACTAAGGCCACAATTCTGCAGCCACAATATATTAGCTAGGCCTAACCAAATCCGTTTATGATTTTTCAATTTCTTATTATCACTCCTAAAAGAGTAATTGGAAAGTAAACACAATTAAGCTCTACCAAGAGTTTGAATACCACGCACACTGAATATCTACTAGAAACAATTTCCCTATCTTCTCTAAATACCCAATATTTACGCTCACCCGATCTAAAGTAATACTTTTCCTTGTTCGATGTTGAATAAGTAAATCACAGTTATGAAATCTCTACACATAAAATAAATGCATGCAATCCTCCTTATTAAAAAGGTAATCTTGTTATTCGTCTTCTACTAACTAACCCAAACCAGTGCACAGTAGGTTCTGGTCAGAAAACATATTTCAGGTGCTTCAATAGTGGTTCCTTTTTAACACACAGCATTTTTTGCAGCAACTCTTTGTAGGCGTCTATGCCTAGTTCTGCCTCTATTTACTAGTTCTATTAGATGGGGTGGTGCAATAGAGAACAATATTGTCACTATAATATAACATAAAGTATTGAAACATTAAGGGGTATACTGCATACTGCATGTTCTCTTCAGTGGGACTTTAATTCATATTAGTTTATATTTATAAACTTTGGGCATTGTCAGTTTAGACTCCCTGACTCCATTAATTGGAGAACAACTCAAGATTTGTAACCTTAGTGCCACAGGAATTCTACATACATAATACAAAAATGCCTTCCTTTTTCCAGGGGAAGGGGGATACTGACTTTGGTTCCAGATTTGTGATGATGGGTAGTCATAATAACAAACACAAGTTATGGGATTGGAATTCTTTTGGATGATGTACAATGACTTGTTTCTCTTACTTGGGAAGTATTTGGAGAGCAGAAACGTACACCAGCCTGTGAAAATGGAGACCCCAATTCAAGACCAGTGCAAACTCCATTGACCTTGGGCAAGTCACTTTATTTTTTACTGCCTCAGGCACAAAATAGAAGTTTGTGAAGCTTTATATGCAGTATTTATTATTCTCCTGTTTTGCTGTGCTTAGCTTACACTGCCAGTATTATATAAAATAAGAAAGTAAGAAAATATATTGAAACTTTCACAATAATTTCATTTTATGTTGTGACTCTTTGTATCTCTGGGAAAATTCCTTCCAATATTCTCTTTTTTTTGAATGATACTGAACTTTCATAAGCTGCTTGAAAACACAAGTATTCATTGGAAGCAATACAAGCTGTACGATCAGTGATTCAATTTCTCTTGAAATCTTTTAGTGTGACCTTCTCTTAGTAAAGAATATGGGACCTTATTTGGTATTTAGACTCTGGCAATGCTGATAAAACCACAGATTCTTATCAAGGTTCTAGGGAAATCACCTTATTGTCATCATTTTTAAAAACGATGCAATACCGTTAAAAATCCAATACATAAATAACTTCCTTTCCATAAGTTACTGTAGATATTAAATTACTTCTTTATATGGTGATTATAAATTGAGATGGGTATAATACAATCTGCTAGCACTTATTTTTTTTAATTAAATATTTTAAGATGCACTATTAGTTTTATTAAAAACAGCTACAGGCTTAAGACTCAGAACACTCTATTTTTACAATGGAGGCAAAAAATGAAATAAAACAAAAAAAAACATACAAATAAAAAAAGACAAATTGTTAAATATCAGCAACATACAATCAAGGATAGCTAAAATTCTAAATTTGTATTAATGTATTGGACATAAAAGAATATAATCAAAAGTGCAAAGTGGCATGCTTACTTTTGAATGCTGACAAGATTAAAATTACATTTTATGTTTGTTAGCCATTTGACCTGTTATCTATAGCTGATGCAGTTTTAATTGCGGTTATTTAAATTTATATCTATTGAAAATGTATAATCCAATAAATACCATGTGTGGTGTTAATGATTCTGGGACTTTGTTAGGGATAGTGATGTACCTGCCCTGACCATGCTTTGCAGACCAGGTATCAGTGGTCAGATGGACCCTTGCCCCAACACTGTGTGCCAGACATGCCATTACTTCCTTTTGCACAATCGAGTACAGGTTGGGGATTGCCTTTTGTGAAAATAAATTTCGTCCGGGTACCTTCCACTGCGGTGTCCCAATAGCTACAAATTTTTTGAACGCCTCAGACTCCACCAGCTTGTATGGTAAAAGCTGGCGGGCTAATAGCTCAAACAAGCCAGCTGTCAGACGCTGGGCAAGGGGGTGACTTTCTGACATTGGCTTCTTACGCTCAAACATGTCCTTGACCACACCTGACTGTGGGCAGATGAGTGGGGACTGCTCAAGGCGAGAGACAGAGTGGCGGATGGTTGAGAGGGGGCAAGGAGGACAGCAGTGGTTGATGTGGCTGAAGATGCTGGACCAGGAGGAGGATGGCGGCTTTGAGTTTGTGTGCTGATTGTACTCATGTGTTGATCCCATAGGCGTTTGTGATGTGCGATCATGTGCCTACGCAAAGCAGTTGTACCTAGGTGGGTGCTGGACTTCCCACGACTCAGTTTCTTTTGGCACAGGTTGCAAATGGCATTGCTGTTGTCAGAGGCAGACACACAAAAAAAATGCCACACTGCTGAGCTTTGCAATGACGGCATTCTGGTGGTGGACACAGCATGCGTTGATTAGCGTGCTGTCGGGCTGACCCCGGGTGCCGATGCATGCTGTCTGACTGTGCCACTAGCTCCCCCTGCTTCCAACTCGTCTCCTCCTCCTCTCTGTCTCCCCATCTGAACTTTCGCCCTGTTCTTCTTCTTGCCGAGCGGGCACCCACGTGACATCCATGGACGCATCGTCATCATCAACCGCTACACTTGTATCTGACAACTCAGCAAAGGAAGCAGCAGCGGGTACAACATCATCATCATCACACCGTACGTCCATGTGTGTAATGCTGCCTGACTGAGACATATCCCTGTTATCTACATCCTCTGGCAATAATGGTTGCGCATCACTCATTTCTTCAAACGGATGTGTAAATAACTTCTCTGACAGATAAAGTGAAGCGGCTGTGGTGCTAGTGTTGGTGGTGGCGGCAGGCGGGTGAGTGGTATCTTGAGAGGTGCCCGAAGCTAAGCTGGAGGAGGATGGTGCGTCAAGGTTCCGAGGGGAAGCTGTAGAAGATTGGGTGTCCTGTGTTAGCCAGTCAACTATGTCCTCAGAACTTTTCAAGTTCAGGGTACGTGGCCTCTGAAAATTGGGCATTATTCTAGGGAAAAAGGGAATCACAGCACCACGACCACGATGGCCCCTGCGGGGTGGCCTGCCTCTGCCTGTCATTTTTTTTTTTTGGATTAGTGGTACTATGCGTGCAAGCTACTGTGAGACCAGATATGAGTGGCAATGTGCACTGGCAGAGGTTGGCAGAGTACACGCTGTAGGCCTGAAACACCCGCTTGAAGACAACTAACTGCTATTCAATCTATAACAGTGAAAAAAGTTTTTTGGTTTTTAAATGCAATCTATTGCGACACCAGATAAGAGTGGCAATGTGCACTGGCAGAGGTTGGCAGAGTACACGCTGTAGGCCTAAAACACCCGCTTGAAGACAAGTAACTGCTATTCAATCTATAACAGTGAAAAAAGTTTTTTGGTTTTAAATGCACGCTATTGTGACACCAGATATGAGTGGCAATGTGCACTGGCAGAGGTTGGCAGAGTACACGCTGTAGGCCTGACACACCCGCTTGAAGACAAGTAACTGCTATTTAATCTATAACAGTGAAAAAAGTTTTCTGGATTTAAATGCACGCTATTGTGACACCAGATATGAGTGGCAATGTGCACTGACAGAGTTTGACAGAGTACACGCTGTAGGCCTGACACCCGCTTGCAGACAACTAACTGCTATTCAATCTATAACAGTGAAAAAAGTTTTTTGGTTTTTAAATGCAATCTATTGCGACACCAGATAAGAGTGGCAATGTGCACTGGCAGAGGTTGGCAGAGTACACGCTGCAGGCCTGCCACCCGCTTGAAGACAACTAACTGCTATTCAATCTATAACAGTGAAAAATGTTTTTTGGTTTTAAAAGCACGCTATTGTGACACCAGATATGAGTGGCAATGTGCACTGGCAGAGGTTGGCAGAGTACACGCTGTAGGCCTGACACCCGCTTGCAGACAACTAACTGCTATTCAATCTATAACAGTGAAAAAAGTTTTTTGGTTTTAAATGCACTCTATTGTGACACCAGATATGAGTGGCAATGTGCACTGGCAGAGGTTGGCAGAGTACACGCTGTAGGCCTGACACACCCGCTTGAAGACAACTAACTGCTATTCAATCTATAACAGTGAAAAAAGTTTTTTGGTTTTTAAATGCAATCTATTGCGACACCAGATAAGAGTGGCAATGTGCACTGGCAGAGGTTGGCAGAGTACACGCTGCAGGCCTGCCACCCGCTTGAAGACAACTAACTGCTATTCAATCTATAACAGTGAAAAATGTTTTTTGGTTTTAAAAGCACGCTATTGTGACACCAGATATGAGTGGCAATGTGCACTGGCAGAGGTTGGCAGAGTACACGCTGTAGGCCTGACACCCGCTTGCAGACAACTAACTGCTATTCAATCTATAACAGTGAAAAAAGTTTTTTGGTTTTAAATGCACTCTATTGTGACACCAGATATGAGTGGCAATGTGCACTGGCAGAGGTTGGCAGAGTACACGCTGTAGGCCTGACACACCCGCTTGAAGACAACTAACTGCTATTCAATCTATAACAGTGAAAAAAGTTTTTTGGTTTTAAATGCACGCTATTGTGACACCAGATATGAGTGGCAATGTGCACTGGCAGCGGTTTGCACAGTACACGCTGTTGGCCTGACACACAGACACTTGCAGACAACTAACTGCTATTCAATCTATAACAGTGAAAACATTTTTTTTGTTTTTAAATGCACGCTATTGTGACACCAGATATGAGTGGCACTATGCACTGGCAGAGGTTGGCAGAGTACACGCTGTAGGCCTGACACACAGACGCTTGTAGACAACTAACTGCTATTCAATCTATTACAGTGAACACATTTTTTTGCAAGCTATTGTGACATCAGACATGAGTGGTGGCACTGGGCAAGTGGGCACAGTATCCACTGTGAGCCTGACACAGAAGCTGGCAGGCAGGCAACTGCAATTAGATTACACAGGAAAAAAAAGCAGACTGATGTTCTAGCCCTAAAAAGGGCTTTTTGGGGTGCTGTCCTTTCAGCAGAGATCAGATGAGTCCTTTAGGACTGTAGTGGACACTGAATACACTAGCCTAGCTATACATGTACCTATCAAATGAGCAGCAGCTACACTTTCCCTCCTCTATCTAAGAATGCAGCTTCAGAATGATTCTAAAATGGATGCTGTACAGGAGGTGGGAGGATCTGGAAGGGAGGGTCTGCTGCTGATTGGCTGGAATGTGTCTGCTGACTGTGAGGCACAGGGTCAAAGTTTACTCAATGATGACGAATAGGGGGCGGATCGAACCGCGCACGTGTTCGCCCACCGTGGCGAACGCAAACACGCTATGTTCGCCAGGAACTATTCGCCAGCGAACAGTTCGGTACATCACTAATTATTATCATGTCTACAGAACACCATAGCATTAGCAATGTAAATGTGTATTACTAATGCGTTAGTGCCCTGTTAAATGTTTAGGTTCCTGGCTTCCCTTTAGGTAGCAGTTAAATTATTTATCAAGAGAACGGTTCACTATGAAGTTGTCTGGGGGAGGAGAAAAAGAGAAATATCGAATCAATAAGTTGACTGATCATTTAGATTCGATGAAATGTAAATTAAGCGAAGAAGACAAGATGATTCTGATTTTATCAAGTCTTTCAGAAAGCTACAATGCAATAATTCCTGCACTAAAAACCAGAGAGAGTCTCTTTGTAAAATATGTTTAGGGGTGTGAGTGGGTGTGGCCAGGAGCAGGGTTGTTCTGATACATTAAATGTGACTTTCTAATAAAACTAAAATGTAATTTAGAACAATGTATCTTATTTACACAGACTGATTTCTAAAAACAGGTATTGTAGTTTAAATACACTTTAGGGTGAGTATTATAGCTTTGGAGTTCTGTTATACACTCTGATATATCAATAATAAGGAACTCCTAGAAAGAGGTGCATTAGGATAGAGAAGCGGGACAGAGGGATTTAGGCCCAAATAGGGACACTTGGGAGGTATTGGACCATACAGTCCAGAACAAAATTGTGTAGCTGAATGAAAGAACCACTCTTTAATTGAGTTGTTCAGGTGCTCGTTGTAACAGATTCACAGTTACCACATAAACATTGGGATGATGCAGTTATGACACAGCTTCATATTTGCAAAACACACTATAAACAAAGTGGCAAATAAGACTTAATTGAACTCCAAAACATTGATTTTTTTGACAGAGCCCCTAACATTAAATATATTAGAGCATTTTGATCCAAAGCTTTTGCATTTTTTTCCTGCTGACAAAATGTCAAAGCTTGACAAAATAACTAATATAGGCATTGTGGTGTATGCTGGCAGTCGCCTCTAGGGGAGCTATGCACAATGTGTAGTTTGTCCAAAGCCAGATCCTGTAGCTATGCAAGACATGATGTGATGGGCACACATCCAGGGCTGGACTGGGGATACAAAGCAGCCCTGGAAAAAAAAATCTATGCCAGCCCCATAAGTCATTGCGCCACATATTGTCGCATGTAATATGTAGGGCTATGTCTTGCCACCCCAGATGATTGAGTAATATCTCATTGGAGATTCTTGGCTGATATCAGCAAATCTAATGGCTATAGTAGGACTCACCTCTTGAGGCTTGCCTTGATGTGGCAGGTGAGCTTATATATTCAAATGGCTATTCAAGAGCCTCCATTTTGTTTAAATGTACATAGGGATTTAGGTCAGAGCGCAGGTAACGTTCTCTTTGTTTTTACTATGTATTTTGAGCTGTTGGATACTAAGCTACTGCTGCTGTAGGCGCGGTGCTTTATATTTGTGTGTATATATATATATATATATATATATATATATATATAATCTCAAATATAAATTGCTTTTTCTAATATAAAATATTGGTCCTTTCAGAGTAAAATGTTTAATTATACAGTAAGCATACTCACATGCAGACACAGACAAACTCACTGACACACACAAGCTCATTGATACACAGCCTCATAGACAAGCAATCTTACTGATATACATAAGCTCATTGACATAAAAACACAAGCTCACTCACTAGCAGGCACACACACACATGCAAGCAAGCTCACTCACTAGCAGGCGTGCGCACACACACACACACACACAGCTATATGTAGTGGTTCTGGTGTCTATAGCCTGTCCCTGCAGGCTTTTCAATGTAAACACTGACTTTTCAGAGAAAAGGCAGTGTTTACATTGCTTCCTAGTGACACCTCCAGTGACAGACACTCAGACGGTCACTAGAGGTGCTTCCTGTGTCAGTGCAGCACAGTGTGCAGCACCTACATTCAGGGCCTCCACATTCTGGAGGCACTGAACGTTCCCCATAGAGATACATTGATTCAATGCATCTCTATGAGGAGATGCTGATTGGTGTGACGTTTTGCAGCCAATCCTATGGCAAAGCATTGGTTTGGCTGAGATCATCAAGCTTGATGATCTCAGCCATAGAGGCAGGGCCAGTCGAGGGGAGACCAGCACAGCGCGGGAAAAAAAAAAGGTGAGTAAAAACACTATTTTTAAAACACACACCGACACACACATACACCATGACAGACACAGACAAACACACACACCATGACAAACACCCATACCATGACTGACACACACACACACCTTGACAGACACACACACACCATGACAGACACACACACACCATGACAGATACATGCATACCATGACCGACACATGCACAACATGACAGACACATGCACACCATGACAGACACACACCTAGACACAGACATACCACAACACAGACAGACACACACCATGACACAGACACACATCACATGACACAGACAGACACACACACACGCCATGACACACACACACACACACACACACACACCATGACAGACACATACACACACACACACACCATGACACAGACAGACACACACACACACACACACACCATGACACAGACAGACACACATACTATGACAGACACACATACCTTGACAGACACACATACCTTGACAGACACATACACACAGCATGACACTGACAGAAACACACACACACACCATGACACAGACAGACACACACACCATGACACACACACACCATGACACAGACAGACACACACACCATGACACAGACAGACCATGACACAGACAGACACACACACCATGACACAAACACACACACCATGACAGAGACAGACACACCATGACACAGACAGACCATGACACATACAGACACACACACCATGACACAGACAGACCATGACACAGACAGACACACACACCATGACACAGACAGACACACACGCCATGACACAGACAGACACACCATGACACAGACACACATAATTGCTAGTGCTACATGTGCACAGACAGCTGTCTGTGCTGGATGGCCACAGGGGGAGCTCTCAGCTTTGTTGGCGGCCGCAGGGGGAGCTTTCAACTTTGCAGGATGGCCGCAGGGGGAGCTTTCCGCTTTGCTGGATGGCCACAGGGGGAACTTTCAGCTTTGCTGGATGGCTGCAGGGGGAGCTTTCAACTTTGCTGGATGGCTGCAGGGGGAGCTTTCAACTTTGCTGGATGGCCGCAGGGCGAGCTTTCAGCTTTGCTGGATGGCCGCAGGGGGAGCTTTCAACTTTGCTGGATGGCCGCAGGGGGAGCTTTCCGCTTTGCTGGATGGCCACAGGGGGAACTTTCAGCTTTGCTGGATGGCCGCAGGGCGAGCTTTCAGCTTTGCTGGATGGCCCGCAGGGGGAGCTTTCAGCTTTGCTGGATGGCCGCAGGGGGAGCTTTCAACTTTGCTGGATGGCCGCAGGGGGAGCTTTCAACTTTGCTGGCAGCCGCAGGGGGAGCTGACTGTTCTGTCTCTGCTTCCCAGCATGCAGCTTAATGAGACTGGGGCCGAAATATGACGTCACATTCCGGCACCGGTCTCATTAAGTAGTGCGCCAGGGCGGGGGAGCAGAGACAGAACAGCCAGCTCCCCCTGTGGCTGCCAGCAAAGTTGAAAGCTCCCCCTGTGGCCATCCAGCACAGACAGCTGTCTGTCCGGCCCCAGGTGCTGACGGCCCACCGGGAAATTTCCCGGTATCCCGGTGGGCCAGTCCGGCCCTGCACACCTTTACAATTTTTCTCTTTTGTGTGTATGGGATTCAGTCATGTTAGATGGATGCTACAGCAGAAATGTATTTATCAGCAGAGAGATTGAACATGCTTCATATATAAGGTGTGAACAAACAAATCCTTGCTGATTAATTTAAGGACACATGACGGAAATATTCTGTCATGATTCCCTTTTATTCCAGAAGTTGGGTCCTTAAGGGGTTAAGAGACTGTATTCTGGTATAATTCAGCTATGATCAGACATAATAGTGGTAACAAAAATTGTTTCTTTTTGTTTGTTTGCTGCAACCATCCTTGTTGTCAGATAATTTAGCACAGACTGGGATACTGCAACCCTTATTTCCAGATTCTGACTCCTGGCCTGTTTGGAGGAAGCATTTACAACAGTTTTTAGAAGCTAATAGTGCTACCCCTGACAAAAAGGTTGCTGTTGTCCTGATCACAATCAATCTGCATATGACTCACTGTGTGGCCTGCTGTTTCCTGAAAAGCCTACTTCTAAACCACTAGAGGAGTTAATTGAAACACTCACAGCTCATTACCAGCCTATGTCTTTGGAAATTGAATAGAGATTCAGGTTTTACAACAGATGCCAATGACCTCAGGAGGATGTGAGAGCTTATGCCATTGCCTTACGTAAACATGCCAACGCCTGTCGGTTTAGGAACTATTAGCCTAGTGCCCTCTGTGACATGTTTGTGATAGGCATCTATGATGCATAATATGGAAGTGGTTCCTAACAGAGGATGGATTTGCAGAGAGAGTTCAGGCACAAAGATTCCAACTTCAGAAACTAAAATTGCAAGTGCTGCTTGAGCAACAGAAGAGAATCAGTCTGCATACAGGGTTTAAAGCCTGAGGCCTTTGCAACAGATGTTTTCTATATAGGATTGGATCCAGAACCTAATCTGAAAAGTGTGTCCTATTTTTACATTTTTCAAAAATAGAAATTGACACTTTTATACATTAAACTGGTTACATCCACTTGGCTTTTAATCCTGGTTTGCTTAGCTCTGTGGAGCTAAAATCAAGAGGCAGCAATTGCTCAGAGCAACTGCCTTGCATAGACTTGTGATTGGATAGCTACAGAGAGTCCTGACGGGGTTATATGGGGAGGTCTTGAAAATGCTCCAGACAAAAAAACTGCAGCTTTAGTAAGCTGTTTTTAGATAACCCCAATGAAGAAAATACATATTTAAATGCATGAAGTTATTTTTATTTATTTTGTATTTGGGCAGTGGAGTGCACCTTTAGTATAGTACACTGGCAAAAGGGAGAGAATAGCAATTTAATGATTTTGCTGATCCAAATGCTGATTAAGTTGATAACATTTTAGAACCGAATCCTAGACACTCAACCAGAAAGAACAAGGGAGTTCCAGCTACTCACTTGTCCTACTTTGATACATCAGCATCCATTTATTAAAGGGACACTATAGTCACCTGAACAACTTTAGCTTAATGAAGCAGTTTTGGTGTATATAACATGCCCCTGCAGCCTCACTGCTCAATCCTCTGCCATTTAGGAGTTAAATCCCTTTGTTTATGAACCCTAGTCACACCTCCCTGCAAGTGACTTGCACAGCCTTCCATAAACACTTCCTGTAAAGAGAGCCCTATTTAGGCTTTCTTTATTGCAAGTTCTGTTTAATTAAGATTTTCTTATCCCCTGCTATGTTAATAGCTTGCTAGACCCTGCAAGAGCCTCCTGTATGTGATTAAAGTTAAATTTAAAGACTGAGATACAATTATTTAAGGTAAATTACATCTGTTTGAAGGTGAAACCATTTTTTTTTCATGCAGGCTCTGTCAATCATAGCCAGCGGAGGTGTGGCTAGGGCTGCATAAACAGAAACAAAGTGATTTAACTCCTAAATGACAGTGAATTGAGCAGTGAAATTGCAGGGGGATGACCTATACACTAAAACTGCTTTATTTAGCTAAAGTAATTTAGGTGACTATAGTGTTCCTTTAACCCTCATCTTGGAGTGATATTGATAAACGTCCTACTACATAAACCACTTTTCCCTGTGTCACTCCCTTCCCCTTAGATCTGCCTCTGCTTGGTTTAAGAAAATACACAGGCAAATGTAGGAATAGAGCAAGCTAATGATTTTGCTGAGCCAAATGCTCCATTGTTAAGCTGATGAAATTTGAGAACCAACTTCTAGACACCTTGATACATCAGGATCCACATATAAACCCTCAATTTGCAGTGATATTGATAAACATCCTACTACAGAAGCCATGAGGTCGAAGGAAGCAGCAAAAGAAGAAATTAAATCCTTAAAACAAAAACAAAACATTCTCACGGGATTCTCACTGATTTGTGTAAAGGCCATAGATTGCAAGTGGGTATTCAAGCAAAACCAGTATACAAATGGAAATGTTATCTATAGCAAAGCTAGACATGTATCAGAAGGATACGCTTAAAAGTATGATGAAGACTTTGACAAGATCTTTGCATCTGTAGTCAAATGCGCCAATTTAGAACACGAGTTATTGCAGCATCTAAATAGTTTCATGTAGAGCAGTTAGATGTAAAATCATCTTTCTTGAATGGTAAAATAGATTACAAACTTTACATGTTGGAACTTGAAGGATTTGGAAGAAACAAAGGACTTTTATATAAGAGCTAAAGAATGTGTGGACTGGACTCTAACAAACTGCAGGAACATGAATAATGAAGAGCGATGTGAAATGCTCATACTTAATTCAGAGTAAAGCAGACCAATGTTTATTTACCAGAAATGGAAAATGGATTTACCTACTAGTTTATGTAGATGACACAATCTTGTGTAATGAAAGACAACACACTCTACAGAGATTGTTACACACGTGGACGAAGAAGTAGAAGTCAAACGAATGGGAAATAGCCTATTATCTCGAAATGCAAGTCAAAAGAGATGACAGCGATAGTTATCTTCTCAATCAAAGGCACAACATTCTAGATATAATGAAGCGTATGGATCTCACAGAAGTCCCTGCTGTAGCGAGACCCAGGTGTACAAACTTCCTCACAGAGTCTGATAAAAGTGATACATTACCCAACAACAATATGAATAAAAAAGTAGTAGATGAGCTTTTGTACCTAGCCACAACCTGCAGACATGACATTGCATCAGGGAATATTAAGCAGAAAAGTTAGATCCTCCAGTGCAAGAGATTACACTTAAGAGAGTAGTGAAATATATCAAGGGATCTCTAATCTTCAAAGCAAAATGTATCATCTGTCAGAAATCCCAGACTGATAGGATATACATATGCAGATTGACAAATCAGAAGACAAATCAGGTTGTGTTTTAATTTGGGAATCATTCGAACTGGTGGACTAAGCATAAGCAAGAGTTAGTGGCACAGTGTTTTACAGAAGCAAAGTATACTGGATCGCCACAGCAAAAACATGCAATGAAGCACAATGGCTTAACCAGCTTCTAGAAAACTTGGCAATGCCAGAGGCATTCTTTATTTTCACATTACTATTTTTTCACTATGTAGTTATTATTATATTTCTTTTGGATGATTATATATTTTTTGCTCGTATTTATTAGGTTATTATTATTATTATTATTATTATTATTATTATATATTTTTTTCATTATTTTTTATATACTTTGATATATCTTTATTTTTTATTATTCACTTTTCATTATCTTGTGTTTTTCTTTTGTATTATTCTTTTTATGTCTTTTTATTTTCTTTTATATATGTTTATAGACTTTTTTCTGTGTATTTTTTGACATATATGATGTACAGACTGCCATCTTTATGTATCCAATGTAAAGTCTTACCCTTTGTGACTGTTGTATCTACTCTGTGTACATTTATGTCTCTCAATGAATGATATTATTGCTAATTGCAATATCTATATTTTGTGCTTACATACATGCATATTGTGCATTGAATCAGGCTATTGGGGCAAGCTTGGACCACTTAGATCGCTTCACCATGTCTCTCGGTGTAGATCTGGGATGACTGAATGTAATAGGAAGAAGATAGGTGGTGATTGACTCCTTCAGAATTAGAATAACCCTCCCCTGTTTTGCCTTTTGCTTAATTTTGGCCGCTTTGAATAACCGTCAGATCGGGTTCGACGTCACACGTATGTGACGACACTAGACGTCGCACATGCACAATGACGTTGGATGCCAAACATAAAAGTGAATTGAAAACAGTGCCGGTGGATAGATGTAATAGGCGACTGACATGGGTCCTCCCCACAGATGTTTTTAATCTTTTTTTTACTTATACAAATTAGATGTGCTAGGTATGTAAATGGAAATTTGGAGCACTAACTCTGAGATCCCACTAACAAGGGGATTGTTAGTAATGGTTACTAGTGCCTAATCTGAATGTGTTGGAGGATTTACTGTTGCTGTTAACATGCCTCTATTTTCTATGGCTGTGTTTCTCAACATTTCATGGACAAATAACATACTGATACAATAGGAACAGCAGGCCCTGTATGTGAGCTTACAATCTAGACAATACAGTACATTTATACAAAGTGCCTGGCAATATAAAAGTCACATTTACACACAGAGGACAACAGCAGCTGGATAAATACTTGCAAAAACATATGGTTCAGGGATATAATTTTAATGTGTGGGGTAATAGCTTCTTGATCCAAGCAGAGATCTGACCTTGCCATTCTGGAGTCAAGAAGTTTGTTGCAAAACGGGAAAGCACTTCAAACTGCTTTCTTTTGCCTTCTTTTGGATCAACAGCAAAAACAGATGTGAGAAAGGCTAAATTTGATGGGCACATCTCTTTTTAGTATGTAACTATATAAGGACACTGACGCACATAAACACAGAGGACATTGGCACACAAACATTTACACATAGAGGACACTGACACGCACACATTCACTGACAGACACACTTATTGAGTTGACACACACTGACAGTCGCACTTGCTGAAATATACTCTCACTGATTTGATAGTGACACACTGACAGACACACACACTGACTGAAATACACATTTTCTCAAACACACTCACAAATAATATTTGGGATTATTTCTAATTATGTCCACCCAGCCACCCTAACTTTGGAAGAGCTGGAGTAGATTCTCTCTCTCTGGGATCCAGTGGGGATCCTTTCCCTGGGATCCAGTGTGGGGCTTGTGTAATCTTTGTGCTCTTCCAGCACTACATCCTCATGTGCTGTTTAGTGATGCCATCATAACCAGGCTCCTGGCATTAATACAGGCTATACAAATGACCAGTGCTAGAAGATCATGCATATTACAACTCCCTCCAGCCAGCCACCTCTCAGCATACCTCCGGCCTTTTTTTTTTTTTTTTTTTTTTAAATTCTTTATTTTTGGTGCAATTTGCATGTTACAATACACATCTTCTTGGCCACATCCTCATAAGCAGGTTTTAGCTCATTTACAAACATTGTGTCAAAATCAGGCATGGCAGTTGGACAGCGAGGGTGACGGTTCTCACGTGGGTGAGTTCTCCTGTGAGTCAGGCACTGGTGCTGGTGTCGGGACCAGCAGCATCTGGCCTATGTCGCGCGGCGTCCTTGCGGTATTTGCGGGTGGTTTTTGGGTCTTTTGTCCCATATCTCCGGCTGTCTGGAAAGTGGACAGCAGGTCTGTCAGGCGCCGAACAACCCACGATGAGGGGCCTCCGGTGGTTATGTGAGCTGGGCCGCCCGTGCAATAGGCCTTAGAGTCTCGGCTGCGGTATTTCTTGCCTGGCGCGAGAAAGAAAGACATAAGCCTCTTCAGGACGGTGTCCTGCCGTTAGATCCAGTCTTGTTTTGGTCGGGAGTGGTGAGATGCAGTCGGCATTTGATAGATTGAAGTTTTGACACTCGGAGCTGTGAGAAATGGCGACCGCTCCTGTGCGCTGCCAGGCTCCTCCGATACCTCCTGCCTTTTGGTGCATGCACCTTCCTGTCTTTCCTCACTCTTTTGCCATTTTGGGAAATTCCCCGATTTCTACATTCTGCTGTTGTACAAATAGCACAACAGGAAGTGCAATGATGGCCTTATTGTCAGTTAATAGATTATAGTGGCTCAATTACCTTTGTTGTTGTGCAAAAATACTGCAGCCATTATCCCCTGCTTCTAGTGCTTCCTGCAGCCAGTATCAAAATGGAAACATAATAACAGTAGCATCAGGTCACAAATATATAAGAGATGTATGAAAGAGACACAAGGAAAAACCCTTAGTATATAGCCAATGCATGGCATACAAACAGCACATGGTGTTGCATAGTTAACTTACCAATTTATTTGTCAGGACAAAGTATATTGGCTCTAGAAACAGCCTTTACCACTGAAGTAAGGTTCTATGTTTCCCCATACAGTATTTGTTTATTTTCCAAACAGATATTATCATATTGATTACTGATGCTTGCATGCCGTGACATGCCACTTGAACCTTTACAATTGTACTTGAGATTTTGATTTGTTTTCTTAGAATTATTGTGTTATTTGCTGCCTTCCACAGCCCAGAACTGTTTAGCCTCTAGTGATTTGGAATCTTCATTCTGACCTTTTCACGATGGCTCTGTACCTTTGGGCTGGGAAGTGCTTTTTCTGCCCTGTCCACATCTATCTGCTGCACTTGAATTCTCCCGCCAGACCTTAACAATCACAAGAGACTGTTTAAGGCACAATAATATGTTTCAAATGAGCCAGTAGCTGTTTATCAGTCTTCCAAAGCTAATCATGATTTATCTTCCTTTTTGCAACTTTTCCTTTAAAACCATATATGAAGAGGTGCCGAAAATATAATTTGTCTTAAATATCTGTGTGCTTTATATTTAAACATCATTAGTTTTACTAAAACAGGAAGCTTTATGCAGTGTTACGCCATTCCCTTAGCCACTGCCCCTCTTTTCATTAAAATTAAATTTTAAAAAAAGTGCATGTGTTAATGTGAGTGTGTGTGTCTGTTAGTGTGTGTCTGTGTGTGTCTGTTAGTGTGTGAGTGTGTCTGTTAGTGAGTGAGTGTGTCTGTTAGTGAGTGAGTGTGTCTGTTAGTGAGTAAGTGTGTGTCTGTTAGTGAGTGTGTGTGTGTGTCTGTTTGGGTGAGTGTGTGTGTCTCTTAGTGAGTGTGTGTTTGTCTGTTAATGTATGTGTCTCTTAGTTTGTGTGTCTGTTAGTGAGTGTGTGTTTGTCTGTTAGTGAGTGTGTATGTCTGTTAGCTAGTGTATGCATATCTGTCAGTGAATGTGTGTGTGTGTGTATTTAGAAGACGGGGTAGGGGGGAAGGGTGGGGTGAGGTGGCACGGGGGGGTGCCTGAGTTTTGTCCTGCCTAGGGCAGCACAAAACCAGGATACACCACTGGGGCTGACGGTAAATAAGTCCGCACTTCAAGCTCTCCCAAGGCAGGTTAACACTACTATAGATAGATTAAATCTATTGTGTTATGAGAATATGTTTGTATTCCTAACGCTATTGTGTTCATTTAAGAGGACGAATGCACTCGGCATACAAAAAATTAGCCGACTCTTCAGCATTTAAAAAAAATAAAATTTTTGCAAAATATTTTTACAGTCTATATTCATTACTATACTTGCATTTTAAACTATGTTCCTTTTTGTATTAGATCACAGGTGGTCCTCATTTTACAACCTACCTGTTACTCTCTAGCGTGGGGGTAAGTGTGTGCCGTCATGGGGATTAGAGGAATCCCTCAACTACTCACTTACCGACTAATTCGTTCTACGATGAGGTCGTTAGAATGGAACCCGGTCGGTAAGTGAGGAGTACCCGTAGTTGTCTTTTTTGATAACTGGCACAATATAACAAAACCTATACAAGCACTTTGCACAAACATTCTTTATTTTCTAGCCTAATTAATTATGCGATGCCATAACAACTTACTGGAAATATATTTAGTCTGCCATCAATAATTCCAGAAGTTTCAACTTGATCTTATACTATAAAAAGGCTGATTGATTTAATACTGGTGAGCATTAACATATATTTGTGTAGGACATTTGCTCTTTCCAAACTGTCAATGTTTCTGAATTCTATTTGTTAAATCTTTTCCACTCAGCTTTAAGAGATGGTTTATTTGAATGTTATCCTTTCTCTTGTAATACTAATCTGAGAAGCTAAATCATGTTCTAAAAACATTCATTCTGAATGACTGGTATTTCTGAAAGCAGGCACTGTAATACAATGGATCACAAAAGATGCACTCATTAATCTATGCTGCCATGCAAATATTCTGCTAAAATAGCAATACATCCTATTTATGCAATCACATATTTTTAGAAGCTATAAAATATACATTTCAGTATTTCCTGGTAACAACCAGCATTAACCATATAGTGTTAAGTTGGCTAATCTTGGTACCTTAGCTATTTCTGAGCCATATATTTACCTTGATACACAGCTACTATTAAAAAATTGAATCCTCTAACTTACGGTAAATAAAAATTGTATGTTGTATATTTTAGCATTTATTTTGTATATGCATACGTAGTTATATTATGCCCTTTGGTTTTCCCTACCCAGTCATATTTCCCCAGTATTTTTAATAGAACTGAGATTTCATTTTGTAAATAGGATATATTAAATGACTACATATGTAACTTTTAATGGGTGATTGTACATGTAAAATGATTTTATTGTTTTTTTTTATTTCTTTTTATTATTTTTCCCCATTGTATTTTATCATTATTATTATTATTATTATTATTTATTTTGTTTTCACTATATTATTAAAAAGTTTTATACACTCCTTGTTATTAATCTTATGTATTATCAATATGTTTATTACTATTATACTGTATTTATATATATTTTAAAAACTCAATAAAAATATTTGAAAGAATTGGCATTTCCTGACTTGGTTATTTTTAAGGCTTGGACATGTGCCTTTAGATTTGATGCGCTGATTAGAACTGTTAGAGCTGTACGAATGTTGGTCATCTTCAGATGTGGAAGGATATCCTTCACATTCTGTGCAAACGCTACCGCAGGCAAGAGTTTGTTGGAGTTGGAGTTTCCGAAGGTGTAGCTGCTGGCGAGGTTGAATAATTATTTAAGCTCCGATGAAGACAAATGCACATTTATGCTATTGAAACTCTCTAACAAGGTAGTGTGCATTTAAAAGTGAGAACTGCATTCTCAATCAGAAGCTCTCTCTGGTATTCTCTATTGAACTGCAAGAGATAATGAGCCAGTATACACATCTAGAGGGGCTTGCGCAGTCCTGGACTTCCAGATGACGTAAGCCCAGTACCAGCTTACTGGGCTGTATTCACTGACAACATGAGATTGGTAGAGATGGAATAATAACCAAAAACTTGTGTTCAGATCTTCTTTTGAATCTTTTGAAAATGTAAATCTTACAGGAAGGTGCAGGAATAGGGGGAGCCTAGTACTGCATGTCACAATAATGGAATTAGTACACTATACTCTATAATATACATACATATGATATACTGATATTAGATGCAGGTCTGTGTGATGTGTTGATTTACATTACTTTTAATTTAAAGGTTTTTTTCTTTTCTTCATATAGTCAAGCGATGTGAAATAGACGTTTGTTTCTATCACCAGACCTGTCAACTTTGGCAGATTTGATATTGTGAGTGGGAGGGTGGTAAATGCTGTGATTTTGGTGTATAGGCATGTCCATGATGCAATTTTCCTCATGTTCAACTTTCTTGCCCATAAAGGAGGAATGTCATCCTGGCACACATGCACGTCATGATAAAAGTCTGCCTTAATATCATTATCATTATGTAATATTTTATGGTATGGCATAGTGCCAACTGCCAAGTGTCACCATTATATTTTATGGTAGGTACATTAAGTTGTAACTAAAATATTAACATCATCTGATTTAATAATCTGATTTACCTAACAGTTGAGTCTAATTTATGGATATCAGAAAACAAACTTATTCTATTGAGTGGTGTCATATTTTATGTCGCTTTTATTTCTAGTGGAGCTGTTATATTTATTTATATAATCAGCTCCAGATACCATCTTAAGTTGAATTGCAGAGCCTGGATTTAGATGATAAAAATCATGGCTAATTCACCCACGCTTTTTGTGTCAGCAATGGAGATATGATCATTATCATACATTTATTATCACAAAATCCAGCCCATGTATGTCTGCAATAAAAACATAGGTGGGTGGGGATTGTTCTGATTTTTATTTTGTTTGTCCTGTTATCATTGCCTGCTTGGTTTTCTTGTTATATTTGTGTTGAATAGTTTCAATCACACTCGTGCCCACAAAATAATTTGTGGCAAGTAACCATTGAAAATATTCAATAATATCATCCTATAAAATGCCTATCCTTCATTGAACAGATTCAGCAAGTCTACTGTTTTTTTTGTTAGTGGCATTACTATCCAGTGTCATGCTCAAAAACTGTATTTCATGTAAAAATTCGACAACTCAAATAATTGGTATACTTTGTCAGGGTTATTTAATAAAGTGAGCATTCAAACTGAATTTAAAATTTAAAGCCATAGAAGCTAGAATATTGCTGACTTAGATAATTTTTTTCCAGTGTGGCAATAATCACTAATAACCACAATCAATTTCTGAATAGTGAAAGCAAAATGTGTTCAAAACCTGGTAACATTATATAAAAGAAAGATCAAACAATCTGGGCATTTACGAGGCATGCTTCATAGATTGATGGTCCATCCATCCTTCCGTCCATCCATCCATCCATCCATTCATCTATTTTGTACACTGATAAGTTATACGTGCTATTTTATACAGGGAAAAGCAGTATAGGAGAGGACCTGGATTTTTCTGTTCTATTTGATTTTGTCTATTTAGATTTTTACCTGCCCAATGCCCAGCCATGCTCATGTTCTTCCCAATACTTTATCACATCTGCACAAACGTATTACACACACACACACTTTTAAATTGTCACATACACACACACACACACACACACACAGAATACACCTCTAGCCTGACATTCACAAATAGCCACATTCACTCGTTAATGCAAACTGCCCACACACACATACACACACACACACACACATACTCCAACACTAACATACTTACATTAATGAAGACATACACACTCTCTATCACTTACACACACAAACTCATACCAACTTACACATAAGTTAATCAAAATAAATCCAATAAAAGAAAATAATACCAACAATGTGTCAGACTTAATTTGAGAAATAAAAAATGAAGATCACTTCGTTTACTTAGAGAACATTGTGTTAATGTGGATAAATGTAATGTTGTTTCTTACTGTGAATACACAGCTTCCTTTATATCTGTTATAATTCCAGGCTCCCATGTGATTCATTTTGGAATTGCATGTCCAAAATAAAAGTCAGCAGCTGAAATTATTATAATTAGAACAGACCAGGAGACTCCTGCTCTTCTATTGCCTTCATAATTCTTAATATCACAGTCAATACATTTTCAGTCATCTGTCACACCTTACTAGACTAAATAAATACAGTTCAAACAATTATTATCATATATATTTAATTGAAACCTGGATTCCGTTTATATAAATAAAAAATAAAAAAACAACAATTCTCTGATCTTTTAAAGGGAAATTTTATTTACCTTGAAGCAGAAAAAAACACTTATCTACTGCCAAGAATTGGACTCTTTAATTTTTTTACAACGCTACCACCCATTTGCTATTGTGCTCCCTTTGAAAAAATGCAGACTGTTGAGAAACAAGCGGGTCATTAAGTACCACCTGTGACCTCATACGGCTGTTCCGCTAATAACAATACATGCTTTGCAGAAATTTAGCTAAACAGTGGATGTTTTCCCTAAAGATTCCAGGCACCCTGTGCAGGCAGTCTGTTTAAGGGCAGGTTTGGACGTGCATAAAGTCTATTCCTCTGTTTGTTAACTGAACAGCTTGCAACGAAAAGATGTAATTTTCCCCCATTGGGTGTGTAAAACCAGTTCCTCTAGTATATCATGCTATGAAAGTAAGGATTGTGAATGGAGCTCTGACGCATAACTAGCTCATTTCCTTTGAATTCAGAAAAGGGTGTGTGAGAAGTACTCAGAATCTTAATCCTGTGTTATATCTACCTGTAGCCACAATAAAGATCATATTTTTTCATAACATCCAAATATGAATATTGTTTAAATCACATTTGTAAGAATATCTATCTATCTGTCTGTCTGTCTGTCTGTCTGTCTGTCTGTCTATCTGTCTATCTGTCTATCTGTCTATCTGTCTGTCTGTCTGTCTGTCTGTCTGTCTGTCTGTCTGTCTATCTATATAACACCACACACACATTTATACAACATAGTACACGTTTAATAGCTAATCATGTGGCTGCAATTCAATACAGCATGCAGACATGGTTAACTGGTTTAGTTGTTATATGAACATACCTTAGAATGTTGAAGACATGTTATCCATGCTACTCTAATTGCATTATGACTGTTGGTTACAGATGTAGGGGTTCCATTATTTTTTTTAAAACGAACACCCTTATAAATTCAAATAAAACATTTTACTGGGAATTGTACTATATATAATAACAACAAGACATCTAATGAGGCTAAGAGGCTGTTCGAAATGGCTAGATTTGTTCAGTTAAGATAAAGTCACAAGTTCTTATAACCACTCTCTATAACAGTGGTATTTGAAAAAAAAAATCTCTGGTTTCAAAACTTGATGTTGGATGGACTACCGGAAAAGACCACTCCAGGTTCCACATAGCTATGACCAGGAATTTGAGGCTTCAAGTGTTTGTATAATCACCGAAGCTGAATATCTAAAAATTAGAAAATGCCACCTGAAAAATATAGATATTTGTTGTGGACATAAAGTAGTCACATGTCATTATTGTTGCTTTTGCCTAGGCAAATTGTTATTTTAGCTTTCAAACACAATTTGCCTAAGCAAAAAAAAAGCTTTTTGCCCAACTAGTTGTCAGGGAAGTAGATTTGCACTTTTTCTTTTTCAGATTTCAAAGCCATTTTTTATAAAAAAAACAGGTGCCCAGGTAACCTGGGAAAGTGGCCCATTTTCAACAATAGCCACTCAGGCAACCCCAGAAAATGGCTTCTGCTCAGCAATAAAAATCCAGGCATCCTCAGAAAGTGGCCCCTTGCTTTCCAATAATTGCCAAGGAACCCCTCAAGGAAAATCACTCTGATCGCAAGTAAGCGACCAGGAACTCCAGGAAGGTGGCCCGTGCTTGCCAACAAATGCCCCAGGTGCTACAGGAAAGTGGTCCTTGCTTATTAATAGGTGGGGAAAGTGGCCCTTCTTGCCAATAGGTACCCAGGCAATTCAGCCAAATGGCCCCTGTTCACCAATACATATCTACCTATCCCAGTAAAGTGTAACCTGTTCAACTATATATGCCTAGACCATCCAGATGACGCTTGGCTACCAATAGCCACTTAAGATTCTTTAAGTAAAGTGCCACCTGCTCGACAATATGCTCTCGGGCAGCCCTGGAATGTGTCCCCTACTCATTAATTGGCTTCCAGGCATCCCAGGAAATTGTCTCTGCTAGTCTATAGATGCTCAAGTGACCCTAGTAAAGAGGCTCCTGCTCAAGAAACATGACCAAGCACCATGAGAAATTGTCTGCTGCTAACCAATAGGTGCCCTGGCACCCTTGGAAAGTGTTTCCTGCTAACCAATAAGTCCCTGCTGTCCAATAGTTGCCCGGAAAAGAGTGCCTTGCTTACTAAAAGATTCGCAGGCACCCCAGGAAAGTGGCTGCTGTTCACCAAAACATGCCCAAGAACCCTGGGAAAGTGACCCTTGCTAAGCAATAGGGTCTAGACACCCAAGGAAAGTGGACCCTGCTTGACAAAAAATGACCAAGCACCCCAGAGAAAGTAGCCCATTCAAGTCAATGGGCACCTGGAAATTAGGCAAAACTTTTGTTTCTATCCATGCAGTCCTAGCCACATCTCCACTGGCTGTGACTTACACAGCCTGCATGAAAAAATGATTTCATTTTCAATCAGATGCTAACTTGCACTACTACAAACATTATGGCACACTGCTACATACACTCAGACACACATACACACCGATACATGCTGCAATACACACTCTGCTACACACACACTCAGTAGCAGTATATACAAACACTGTTACACATACTAACTACTACAGACAAAGTACACATACTCCTACACACAGATACAATACACACATCAGCACATTTACATACACACAGTATACTCACATTACAACACATACACACTACTACAAACAATCCTAGCTACATCTACTTACACTCTCTGTAAAGAGAGATCAATTTTTAAACCTACTATTTTGCACAGTATGTTTAAAGTAGAATGTCTTGCCTTTTGCACTGTTAATAACCTACTAGAGACTGCAGAAGCAGTAGATAAATTAATCTAACGTAAACACATGTGCTGATTACTACCTACTTGTTCATTTATTAAATTACCCTCTGGCCACACTTATTTTAGATATTTTCACTATCAAAAAGTAAAATAATACTAATCAAAGTGCTATCTCTAAAATCTACTACTCCTGTTAATCAAGGAGCATGTAGAAGGTTTCTGCTTTGGGCTACTAACATACCCTACATCAGGGCTAGGCAACCTTAGGCACTTCAGACTCTGTGGAGTACGTCTTCTATAATAGTGGCAAAGCATCAGGGCAGATGTAGTCCCCAACATCTGGAGTGCGAAAGGTTCCCTATCCCTTCCCTACATCATGCACATGCTCAACACTGATCAATCAAAACTGAATTCATATTATTTTGGACAATTTGATAATGCATGCATGATAACAGCAGACAGTAACTGATCCTGACCATTTGAGATGTAAGCTTTTCTGGGATTTATTCTTAATTTATAGTTAATCATTACTAATATGTCATTGCCTTTAGGTACATCATTCAACACTATTTCAAAGTGATTCTGTTACAGGCATGTGTTTAATGGGATAATTCAGAAACTTGACAGTGTGGTTTATTATAGTGGTCCAAAGAGACGTGCATTAACATTTATGAAAAACGTATGGCATTGCAATTAAAACATCCTTCAAAGTATTCAAATAAAAATATTTCTAAATTGGAAGAGTAAATTGAAAGTGTATTAATAGCAATTTTAACCCTTTCCTGATGTTAGAGGGTGCAATGATATCCTATTAAAAGTGGGCTTTAATGCCGTTACGGCATAGCACGCCTAATGATTGGACCCTCCCTGCAGCCAGCATACTTACCCTCCTTACCAGATCCAATTGACGGGACTGCCTGACAACCAAGGAAGTTCCCCTGCAGCCAAGTCCACCAATCCAAGTAATATGATCGTGATGACACCGCAATCACATGACTCAGATCGGTCAGGTTGCAAGATTGACTGCAGGGGGACTGCCTTGGTTGTCAGGCAGATCTCCCAACATATAATTAGTAAACTCGCTTAATTATGTAAACATTATATTTAAATATACACTTGGTAGAAAGAATCTATACAGGGTGGCCCAAAAGTAGGTAATTAACACTAATTTTGTAAGTGCTCAAAATGTCTTCCATCAACAATGCAACATTCCTCGAACCTGTCCAGTACACCAGTGATATACAGTATGACACAAATTCTGGTCCGTATAAATGTCCATAAAGGCTTCTGAGATGTACTCTTTTGATTTGTTCATTGTCTGGGGCTTCTTCTGAAAAACCTTATTCTTTACTATACCCCATAAAAATAGGTCCATTGGTGTTAAGTCAGGTGAATGTGGGGGTCATTCGGTCAAATGCTGCCACGTTGTTTGATCCAATGCTGTGGGAAGGTGTTGTCAAAAAAGTCCCTTACTGCAACAACATAATGAGGAGGAGCCCCATCTTGTTGGAAAAGCAGTTTGGCAAAGTTAGCCCTGGTTAGTAGTTGTGATACTACTATGTCATGCAACAAGTTTAGGCAATGGTTACTATCTAGCGAAGAAAACCAGCCCTTCGCTGGGCAGTGCACGGCACCTTGATGCCTGGCTGGTTCACTTGAGATGTGATAAGGATTTTCATCTGCCCAATACACACAGTTTTGCCTGTTCACGTGGCCTGACAATTTGAAAGAAGCCTCATCTGACCAGATGATCTAATCAAGAAGGCCTGGTTAGGTTTTGGTTATGCATCATCTCACAGAACTGCAGCCAACAGTCTAGGTCCTCTTCCAGAAGACATTATGACAGTCTTGGACAATACAGCTTAAATTTCAATTTGCGCATTAAGCGTTGCAAGGACACTCTCGGTATGGATAGCTGCTGTGACAAAAGTTGTATGGACTTTTTTGGAGTGTTCACAAATATCAAAGAGACACTCATCTCATTTTCTTCTGTCATAGATGTCTGAGAATAACCAGATTTCGGTGCATTAACCATTGCACCTGTTGCTTAAAATTTATATTATCTGATAAATTGTCAGACTTGTTAGTGGAAGAGTATCAACTTTCCAAAACACCATAAAACCTGTACGTAGCAGATACTGTTGTACACGTGAGAAATCGCTGAACACGAATCTGTTTTAGAGCACTAAAACATATAATGACAATGATAGCATTGGTGAAAGGGCAGTTCATTTGTGAAAAATGAAATAAACAAATATGAATACTACATTTGGCCAGGGTTTGAAACAAAGTGGCTACTAAAATAGACTGGACATACTCCATTTTAAATACCCATGGATTATTTTTATTCTTTGTTTATTTTAGAAACCAAGTAGATGAGAAGAGCTCTGATATAGACTAAGGTTGCTAGACAACATTAATTTTTCACACTTTTTAGATTTTATTCATATTAAATTATGTTATATATATATAAATAGTTGATGTCAAATGAAAGCCCTATTTCTCCTGAACAATATGCTGTATAAATTGTGATTGAACAGACATATAGCTCAAATTCCAGGCTTGGTTCAGAAGTTGTACAATTGCCTCCATCCTTAAGAGGTTAAACAGTTTTGTTGTTTGCTGCTGGATTAAAAAAGTTACCTAAGTATCTTGCAATTTGAGAAGTTGGCATGAATGTTAAACGCCAGTTAATAAAAATGCTAGCTATGCTAGCTGTGTTCTGTGGGGCAATCCTCTAAAATGTACATATGTGAGCTGTCAACATATAATGCTTTTCTATATTGCTGGTATTTTAAAAACCAAGTAGCTGAGAAGAGATGTGATAATAGACTAAGATTGCTACACAACATTATTCTCTAAAATACATATTTATTGCTTACTTAAATGAGCCATAAACATTCTACTAGCATCAATTGTCTATTGGAATGGAGCCACTTAGTAAACATGGATCATATTAAATTATATGTTCTATCTATTGAATGTTAATGTACAGAGTCACTTGGGAAATTCACTAAGCTCCAGTAAATTTGTATTGCTAGGGTTCAGTACTATCTTAACATGATTCAAAACTAGGGCTGATAATGTAGAAATGAGGTATAATGTCATCTTAGTAGAGTAATAAATCATGGCTTGTTTATATTGATACATTTATTTTGTTCCAAGTAAAATCTTTTTTTTTTTTTACTAGAATGTCTACAGTTTGATTTGTGCAAGTTTTTTTTTTCTTTCAAAGAGTTGTATGTCTATTGTATGATTATTTTACATTTAAAAAAAAAAAAATATATATATATATATATATATATATATATATATTTTCTACTGTAGAATTTTTCAACAATTTAGGAAATCAAGAAGAAGTAAAAGCACGTATAGGTCGCTAGGATTGTTGAACCTGTGCTGTAATATAACAGGGACATCCAGTGATTATTTTTAAATGTTTTCCTGGAAAATGATGAATAACAAGTTTCATTAAATTTACATAATTCCAAGCATTTTTTTTCTGCTTGTCTCTATATTTAGTGTTTTTTAGCATTTTTTTTTCTGCTTGTCTCTATATTTAGTATTTAAATTGTTCGGCGACTTTGAATTTTTTTTTCCAATATTTATCAATATTTCAGATATGCCTTTACTCTTACGTTTAATTGAGTTACAAATGGCACACAATTTATTGGAGTTTTTTTATTCCAAAGTATGAAAATTAATGTTTGAAAAAGATTACCTGCTTATTACCAGCATATTTTTTTTTTTAATTTGCCTTCATGATTAATATTTGTTCTTTATAACAGAAATTGGACATACTTTACTAAAACAAGCTCACTGCAAATCTTTAACACTTTGCCATCTAGTCACTGAAGAGTTTGTTCTTGTGGCTTATAAATTAATTGAAGAATGGGCAGTTAAAGGAGCACTATAGTGCCAGGCTTCCTCGGCGCTGGTGACCTCTCCTCCCCTACCGACGTCCGCTCCCGAGTGGAGCCGAATGCGCATGCATGGCCATAGCCACGCGCGCATTCAAACCACCCATAGGAAAGCATTACTCAATGCTTTCCTATGGGGATCTGAACTCATGCTGCGTGAGTTCAATGTGATATTCACACTGAGAATCGCGGAAGCACATCTAGTGGCTGTCAAGGAGACAGCTACTAGAGGCTGGATTAACCCTGCAGTGTAAACATAGCAGTTTCTCTGAGACTGCTATGTTTTCAGCTGCAGGGTTAAAACTATGGGGACCTGGCACCCAGACCACTTCATTGAGCTGAAGTGGTCAGGGTGCCTTTAGTGGTCCTTTAACTTCAGAATCAACTTTTAGGTGTTTATCGACTAAGGTAGACTTTGGAATAGGGAGTATGTAATATAAGGGGAACATGTAAAATTGTGGATAAATATGGAAAGCTTTTATTGGGTGGACTTATTACTGTCATTGTCCAGGACTTCACTTGTTTCTAAAGGGACACTCCAATCCCTGTAATAACCTACTTAATATTGTGTATATTTATTTCTAAGTGCAGTGAATTGCAACAGTGGGAACCTATACAGGTCCATTTATAATGTTTTATACAGGCACATAAACAGCCCTTAGAGTGGGGGTAGGGAAGTTTTGGACTACATCTCCCATTTTTTTTAAAGCCATAATGCTGGCAAAGTATCAAGGGAGATGTAGTCCAAAACATCTGGAGGGCCGAAGGTTCCCCACCCCTGCCTTAGGGCATAAATGGTTGTCATTGCTATGTCCCTGTTCAGAGGTTGTTGCATGCATGTCTCTAGGTAAATGCTGATATTGGCATTTATGGGAATTTCTCACATGTGATCGTACTCATATAATGACTGCATATTTGGAAATATTCACAGGCATGCACAACATTTCTAACAATCTTCTATCTCCCTACATGGCTGCCCTCACCTCTTCACATTACTCATTGTTAAAACATATTCCATAGCATAACTGTGAAGACTGTGGAAAATTATGGCACTAGTAAATCATGATGATGATAATAATAATAATAATAAAAAACCCTTTTGAAACTTGAGACTCCATGTTTATGGCTGTGTGGAGGAGACTTGGAAGTGGATCTAGTCTCTATCCCTAAACATGTAATGTCACAACCGCCCCCTCCCACCCCCATCGGTTTATTTAAATAAAACAAACTAATTCCAGACTGTATTATATAGCTTCTGTCTATAATATACATTAATTGAGAGTATCAGTGAGTCTAAGAGGTATGTAGTCATGGACCTTATCCCCACATTCATTCTTTTTTTTTTCAATTAACCGCTTGATCTATTCTTTCTTTCTTACCTCTCTCAGTTATAACAGGTTTAACTGTACATCTGGGGTAAATTCTTTACCCTTTAAGTAAGTATAGCCCTTCATACTATAGCAATTTAAAATCGCTGCCTGCTCACCTTTCCAAAAATGAGACATAGGCCAAGTTTCAAAATTCTGTATTTCAAAACTAAAATGGCTGCTTCCCAAACATGTCCCTGTAATTTCATCAGAAATATGGAAGGTGCTTACTCATAAGGAGTTTGTTTACCAATATGCTCCCTGCAGTGGTGCAACATTTCAGCCTCATTTCCTGACATGACCAGCTATGTTGTACGTCCTGTGAATTGGACTACTATGCTGTGGATTTATGTTTTTTACCCTTGGATGAATATATAGGAACATAAAACCTTATTCAAATTGCTCAGTGCTTGTTGCAGCTGAGATATGTTCTTCTCTTGTTACCTGAAATTTACTTGGCAGACGCATCATGCTGCACATCAGATCTCCATTCAAGTTACTGGGTGAAATTACAAATGTATTGGACATCACTTCTTCTCTTTCTAATTCTTTATGTCCAACCCTTTTCCTCGCTCCAATTTATCCTCATCTAAACATCAGTACCCCTCTTCATTCTACCTCCTTTCAAGTTAAGTACATAGTCTCCTGCCTCAGTGGTCCTCTTTAGCATCATTCTTAATTCCCACTGTCTGTTCTTATTTCTTTACTATAATCTTGGTTCGCCAACCATCGGAAAAAGTATTTGTAGATTTTATTATACTCAGAATTACATGTGCAGGAGCAGAGATGAATCTATGCTGGAAAGACTGAAGATTGATCCTTGACCCATTTTTAACTTCTCTATGTTTTATACACGTTAATAACATGCTGTCACGATTACAGTATGATCCAGCATGTAGAATTGTGTAACACAGAGGACTGATAGGTAACGTATACCGGACCTTAGAATGGCCGGACTAACGTACCAAAGAATAGTCAGAAATAGCCGAGGTCAAGGGATACAGAAAGAGACACAACAATAAGGAAAAGCCAGGAGTCAGGGATGCCAGAAAACAGGGAAGTCAATATCAATGCCAAAGTCAAATAACCAGAAAAAACAGAATCAATAACGCGCTCTCGGACAACCACAAGGGAAACCACGACAGGGCACTGAGCAGGATGAGAACTGGGCCTAAATACCCCGCCTGTGGATCTGATTGGTTGTAACCGGCCTTTGACCCCAAAGGCAGTTACCAGGTTCCCATTTGCATGATTGCTGCTCAGCACAAACCCTCCTTTGGATTGATAGCTGCTCGGCACATCTTTTCCTGTCAGGAAAGTAAATGCCATTAATCACATTTTTATGTGCAGATGAATACGTGACACGTGCTTCTCTTCATGGTGTATATAATGTTTTATTTTTTTCAGCTTTGTGCTATGAATATAGGGATGTTTTGGTGAGTTCTTCACTCCTCTGTAATTTTTAGCACTCTCCCTGCCATGGCTACATCATTATTGATGATATAGAGGACTATAAATTATTGAGATTTTGAGTATGTAGAAACATTTCCAAAGGAAGCAACAGAGTACTGGAGGGTATTAAAGTTGTAATGACACTTCTAATGTTTGACACACCCAGTAGCTAACTTAAAGTCAACAATGGATTGTGTTTTGTATATTTTTATTAAATAGGTTTTTTTTATTATTATTTTTTTAATCTCACACACCTGGTGGCCTGGCATAGCCAGAGCATTTAATTTGAATACATTTAACTACTCGTAGTGGTGTGCAAGCTCTGAGTCACACAAAGCATTATGGGAAGATTCCAAGCATATCAATGAGCATTTTAAATTACCTCTGCTATGTCGCTTAACTCTTCACACTATTAATGCCTGAAGAGCGTCTTCTGAGATAAGGATTGAAGCGCTTTCAGTGTCATATGAGTTAATTCAGTATGTATGTACATATACAGAATATTTCCTCTATTGAAACAAGCACAGATTGTATTTGCTCCCGAAAAAGCATGTGTACACAGTCAACATTTTGATCTTTGTTCATACATGTGTTCTTACAGAAATAAGATATTAAATACACAATTTCTAGTGTTTCACAATTTCTGAATCATAATCATCACCATTTCACAATGTTCTTACTGACACTGTGACGGTCAGTATCAAGAGCATGGGAGATAAAATCAGCTTCACGAATATCGTAGAATGCATCAACAGAAGTATTAGGTCAGTGGTAAAGGCAAGAGACAATCAGAAATAATAATAATAAAAAAAGGTACCAAATTAAAGAGAAAGCCATATAGGTAACCACTGATTGCCATAATTTTCTAACATGTTGGATATTTATACAGAGTAAAATGTAGTAGGCTTATTGTGATGTTTGTTTAATGGGGAAAGGGTATTGATTATTTCAATAATGTTGAAATTATATAGATAGAAGAATATATGGCTCAGTAGTTAGAAATTTGATTTTAAAAGGTTTCTCCAAGCATCATAACTACTAATATCTGCTGTAGTTGTTCTGATGCCAGGAGTTCCCTCAGGTTCTGCTTCCTGTTAATGGGGCAAACTATTTTGCAATGATTTCCCCTCTTACCTAGGTCTCTGCCAGTAATTGAACCATGGTGCTTGGAGAAACCATTTAAAAGTTAAGATTCAGTGTTAGGGCAGGAGCACATATGATGATGTCAAAATCGAAACATCAGGTATATCAATAGTTACTCAAGTTGATTCCAGTGGGAAAGGCAAGTCAAACGACCATGAGTTTAAGAAACATGTATCTGTCCAATGTGCATAGCAACAAATGGAATAGCAGGGATAGTTCAGCAAGTTCCTCATATTTGAAAACAGCAATGTGCAAAGATCAGAGTCCATTGATTTACTACAGGAAAGATGCTGGTTTAAGAGTTTATCTAAAAAAAAAAAAAAAACAAGCAAAAAATAAGCATTTATCAAAAAACTAAATAAAAAACAAACAAACAATATTTTACTGCAATTTCGCATTTATCAAAAAACTAAATAAAAAACAAACAAACAATATTTTACTGCAATTTCGCATTTCTCAAGTGTTTGTTTATTTTTATTTTTTTTTTAATAAGAACCATGCAAGATACATACTTAAACAGAAAATACATCTTTATTTTGAAACAAAATCTATGTATTTCAGGATTGAATTAAGTTTTGGAAATATAGGGATATTGGAGACTGTATAATTAGCTAGTCATGCTTCCATTAACACATACTGGAAAACAATTTATCATTTATGGTCATGCTGTGCAGACAATGGAAAACAGAATCTTATGGCAGATCCAGGTCTTGTACGTTATTCTAGAAACAGATCAGGCAACATAGTATTTGCTAGTAAGAGTCCAATGTAAACATTTCTATACAAAGCAGTGAGAGAGAGAGAGAGAGAGAGAGCGAGAGAGTCAGAATGTCTTTCTGTAATGAGAGCCATAATCATGCACAACCACTTGGACCATTTCTCACATCAGTGCTAAATCTGGAGCGATCAACACATACTGTCCATTCATTGCTATTGTGATTGCTATGGTGATTGCTCTAAAGTTTATAGCTTCTACAATTGGTGTTAAATTTGACCACAGTTTGCTAGTTTCGATTTTCAGCTGCAGGGAAAGATGGGATTGTGGCTGATTCTGAATGCGGAAATGGCATGTTTGGTGAACATTCCTGAGATTATGTATTATTACAGCTTCTCATTTCGGTGAGAATTAATCAAATTGTATAAAATCTTAAATGAATATAGTTCATCATTTTGTCATTGGAAATCACTGTTTGAGAATAAGTTTTGGTTAAATTCTTGAAGGAACTCAGAGTATTAGTTGCACAATGTGAGTTTTGGATGGAAGTTTGCTCAAGACATTTATGTCAGGGTAATTGTATCATCATATTTCTTACTTAGCTGGTTCTCAGCACTGTCATTTTTTAGACTAATGCCTTATTCTGTCTAGTGCCAGATTCACGTTCAATATAATGCTAGGCAGAGATCTTTGCACCTGAATGTAACAGTATATAATATTAATCAGATTTTGAAGAATTAATAAATGGTATTGTTATGTAGTTGAGACTCCATTAAGCTGTATTTACAATAGAGACCTTCGAAAAACACACCTTAACAAAAATATATTCCTTTGTTTATATATGGCTAAGGTAGTGTTTTATTGATATAAAATGTGCAGGACCCTAATTTTATTACATGACAGGAGGCTTCATATTTTGCATGACTTTCTTTACTCATGCTTCCAGCAGCACAAGTCAATCATTAAAACTTTTAAACCAATCATAACAGTGCATAACCATATAAATAGCCTTGTATGTCACATGATTTCCTCTTTCTTTGCTGCTTCCAGCCAGGACACAGGTCAGAGTATTAGCTCTCTACTTATTTCAATTTATACAAAGTTTTACCTTGTGGCCCCTTTATTGCTCTGGGCCACTATACTGTATCTGTTAGCCCCCCTTTTATTCTGATTGCCCCTTGCCCTTATAGGTTTTGTCACCTAACCGTTTCTTTTACTTTCTCTGAGCCCAGTTTTTCCTGGCATCTCTGCCTGTCGGTCTCACGCGATTAGCGGCGTTTTTACCGCGATCGCGCGGAACCGCCAGCTCTTCCTAGTCCCAGGGTACTGAAGGGTGGGTGGGGGGCACGGGGGGGTATCATCCGATACCGTCGGTCCACGATCGCGGACCGCGATCGCGGACCGCACGGCAAAATTTGCGCGCGAACGGCGGCCATCTTGGATCTCGCGAGATCCTCGGCGGCCATCTTGGTTTCGCCAGTTCGTGATTCCCACGAACCGGCACACACATAACTTTCCTAACAATTTGCCAAGTTCATGTGTATATGGATGTAAGGTTTTACACAGGATAATGATTGGAAAGTAAATGGAAGTGGTCACAGTGCTGGGCTGGAAAGACTGCACTGTGGATCTATATACTGACATACTTAGCCAGCTGGATAACTCCCATCAGGCTCAGGCTGCAATACAAATGGAATGGATGTTTCACACTGATGGAAATACTGATTGAATAAATAAATGAATGTGACAATAATAATTATAATAAGGAAATAAATAAATAAAAGTACGCTTTATTGTATGCGGCACCTCCATTGTACAACTGGGGTGACCCTCGCAACTCACAGTGGCAATAACTTCCACAAGTTACTTAAAGGGTGAATTCATTAAAAGCGTACTGAGGTCTTCGATACCTCACATTACCGGGCTCCGCCCCGACCATTACCCGGGCTCCGTCCCGACCATTACCCGGGCTCCGTCCCGACCAATACCGGGCTCCGTCCCGACCAATACCGGGCTCCGTCCCCCCATTACTGACCGTACACCCCGGTCAATAAGAGGCTGAACCCTCTATAATACACTAGTCACAACCCTAGTGACTGTTAAGACAGGGTACCTGGGTGAACCCCAGTTGTACGTGGAAGCCACTGTGTAACCATATACGCACTGACGTATACTCTGTCTCCCCACAGACAGGAAAGAACAAACAGGCATAATGTCGGACACTACCCCAACATCAGCGGTAGACTTCCAGACAATGATCAATGCTGCAGTGTCAGCATCGGTGGAAAAAGCACTGGCCAAGATGATAACCCAGTCACCGCCGGAGGCGGCGGACACCAGACCTCCATCAAAAAGGGAGGATAAAGAGCCGGCACAACGTAAGCCGGAGGCAGCGGCGTCCAAGCGCCACTGGAAGGGCTCCAGTGTGAATCTCCCAAGATACGAGGGAGGAAGTCTGCATAAACGGACCCGCCAGTCAAGACACCTGGATCACTCCCCTACACAAGACCCCTCTTCAGGAGAGGAGGGACCATCATCACCTCTGTTGTTGGAAATAATGGACGAATGGAGGGCTGAGAACTCACCCTCGGAGGAGGAAGAGGATTGGCAGGACATACCGCAAGAATGCGGAGAGTTCAGCCAGAGTCAGGAATGGACAAGCCACTCCGGCAACAGGGGTTCCCACAAAACAAACATAGACGAAGACGGGGTGTTCCTAGACGAGACGGGCAACCCCATGTTCGACCCTCGCCAGATTCGACACCCCAGATCGTCAGAATGGAACCTGCCGGACCATTTGACACAATTTGTACATTTCTGGCTACGGAAGCCAATGGATAAGGAAGTCCGGGCTAAGCTTAAAGCAGAATGCCCGCGCCCCGTACTGCCTGACAAAATCGCCATCACACCGGAGTTTGACACCACAGTAGGGGTGTTCATGTCACGGTCGGGCAGAGACCCACGAAAGGGAGTTGAAAAAGGCATGAAGTCGGTCCAAGACAAAATGCTAGACATGATAGGCCCGCTGGCAAAGATACTATACTTCGCGGACCTGGCGCTTACTCAGGGGACACCCTTCGATGCGCACGATATCAGAGAATGGGCACAGCGAGCGATCTGTCTCCTAGGAAACTCAAACGCTGCCATGTGCGCAGAAAGGCGTAAGGCAGCTCTATTGAAGATAGACACTAAACTCTTGGATCTGGGAAAGAAGGAGCTAGGTCCTCGGGCAGACGGACTACTCTTTGGAGAACCCTTCCTGGCGGAACTAAAGAAGCACGTCGGCCTATTTACTACTTTAAATAAGGCCCAATCCTCCATCAGACAGGTCTTTCGGACCCCTCCATCAAATCGGAGTGTTTTTGGCAGGGCTGGTCGGCAGAGGGGTCGAGCCACCAGCCGCTTCTGGCCATCAGGCCCCAGCCGTCCATACGCGGCTCAGCAGTTCTTCCCATCATCAAGGTCCACATTCACACGGGGATCCTTCCGCACCAGAGGCACTCGGAGCAGAGGACGGGGACGATTCAACTCAGGTGAGCACGAACTGTCTTCCGTTATGTCATTCTCGTTTAACTGCTGGCAGACTGTCCCTTTTTCCACAGGAATGGGAACACATCTCCACAGACGCATGGATCCTTCAGACCGTGAGAGGATACGTGATAGAATTCACCCAGACACCATACCAGACCAGACGACCACGACCCATACGGGCGTCAGAGACTCAGCTACGCATCATAGACACGGAGATAAGAGCACTATTCGCGAAAGGAGCGGTGGAATTCGCCGCAGACGACCAAGGCTACTTCAGCAACATGTTTCGTAGTCAGGAAAAAGACGGGAGACTATCGTCCGGTTATCAATCTACGAGAACTCAATGGATTTGTGGCTTATCGACATTTCAAAATGGAGGGTATCCACCTCCTGAGGGACCTGTTGAACGAACACGACTGGTTCACACGTCTAGACTTAAAAGACGCATACCTGTCGGTCCCCATGGCAAGAGTGAGTCGACCTTTTCTCAGGTTCATCTGGAAGGGACGCACGTGCCAATTCACGTGTCTCCCATTCGGTCTAAGCTCGGCGCCATGGTGTTTTACGAAACTCCTCAAACCAGTCATGGCACACCTGAGAGGAAGGGGCATACGTTGCCTCATCTACCTGGACGATCTGTTGATCTTCTGCGAATCAAAATCCAGAATTCAATCTCAGACGAGATTTACCATGCATTTTCTGGAATCACTAGGATTTGTAGTGAACAGAGAAAAATCAGCATTGACACCATCACAGATAGTCCAGTTCCTCGGGTTCGAGATAGACTCCAAATCGGGAGTTCTACGCCTCCCCACATCCAAGATAGCGGCCATTCGCAAGGAAATCCGACGCATACTCAGGAGGGACACCATACCTCTCAGACTACTAGCGAGGATAGTAGGCCTACTATCCTCGTCAATACAGGCGATCTTCCCGGGCCCGCTCCACTATCGGGCCATGCAGAGACTGAAGGCTCACTACCTACGAGCAGGACTCACATACGACCACTGGATTCCCGTCTCCACAGAAGCTCGGACGGAACTTCGATGGTGGCTACTCCACATGGAAGCCTGGAACGGCAAAGCCATCTTCGGGAAGAACCCGGACTTTGTATTGGAGTCGGACGCGAGCCTTTGGGGCTGGGGAGCCCACTGCGCCCACTCATCCACAGGAGGTCCATGGTCCCAAGAGGAACAGGGTCTCCACATCAACTGTCTGGAACTGATCGCGGGATCATTTGCCATTCGCAGTCTGGCCAAGGAGATGACGAACTGCTGCATCTTACTACGTATGGACAACATCTCAGCAGTCCAATACATAAATCGCCTGGGGGGAGCCCGGTCAAAAAACTTGACAGAGGCGACGAAAGAGATATACCAATTTTGTATTCCCCGCAACATTTCAATCAAGGCGGAATACCTACCGGGAATCAACAATGTCACGGCAGATTGGTTCTCTCGACACTGGAGAGACGGCAGCGATTGGCGACTGGACACGTCGATATTCTCAGCAGTGAAAGACATCAGGGGACCACTGATCGTGGACCTGTTCGCGTCACGGACGAATACACAGCTACCGAGATATTACAGCTGGCTGCCGGACCCTCAATGCGAAGCGGTAGATGCTTTCCTACAACAGTGGCCCCCGAAGGGAGCTTACGCATTCCCACCATTTGCGATGATAGCGAGAGTGATCCATCACATCAGAGCGACCAAGATCTCGATGATACTCATCACGCCATTATGGAGGAGCCAGGCGTGGTTTCCGGACTTGTTAGCCCTAACACAGGACCATCCCCTACTTCTACCATCGTTCCCCTTTCTATTGACAGACCCGCAAGGGGAACCGCATCCACTAATACTACAAGAGAATCTGGAACTGGTAGCTTGGAGTCTTTCAGGGGAACCTGGTCCGTCGAAGGTCTATCGCAATCAGCTAAAGACCTTTTATGGGATTCCTGGGCACCAGGTACCCGACGCAGCTACATATCAGCATGGAATACATGGACTCGCTGGTGTGTGGGAAGAGACTGTGATCCCTTTACAGCACCTATTCCCACAGTGGTGAATTATTTGTCAAACCTCTTCACGGAGGGAAAATCCTATCGTTCCATTAATGTGGCAAGATCAGCAATTTCAGCGGCACACGTGCCAATACAAGGTTCTTCGGTAGGCCAGGACCCTTTGGTATGTCGCCTCCTACGAGGCATCAAACTATCCAGACCACCGGAACCTAAGTATAATCGTATGTGGGACGTAGAGGTGGTCCTCAGTTTTCTTAGGAATTGGCCAGACAACGTAGACTTATCCCTACGGCAGCTGTCGGCCAAACTCACCTTGCTACTATGTTTGGTCTCTTTTCGACGAGTCTCGGACGTACGAGCGCTCGACGTGAACGGTTTCTCTATAACACCAGAAGGGGTTACCTTCACGGTGTCTAGAAGAACTAAAACACATTCGACATCTATATTTTACCCATTTTTTCCTACGGTTCCCCGTTTATGTATAGTTTCCACACTTAATCGTTACGTGGAGGTTACAGCAAACCTTCGTGCTTTTAACAGAGGTCAACTATTGGTGTCATACACCAAACCTTATAAACCGGTTACCACCACTACACTGGCGCGTTGGGTACGTTGGATCCTATCCTTAGCGGGTGTAGAAACGGGTTTCGGAGCCCACTCGGTCAGGGGCGCAGCCGCATCGCGAGCGTTCTCGGCGGGAGCATCCCTAGCGGATATATTACGTTCCGCGGACTGGACACGGGAAGATACTTTCCGGTTATTTTATTTTCGTCAAACCACACACGCATCCTTCTCTCTATTACCTCAGCTTTAAAAATGCAAAATATGAAGCCTCCTGTCATGTAATAAAATTGTAGATTATGCTAACGTAGTGTACTTATAATCTTAATTTTAATAATGACAGGAGGCGAGTATTTTCCCACCCTCCACTCCCGTTTCTATGGGTTGTCTTATGTCAAAGTTTTTATAGATCAGTTATGACTATTATAGTTTATCTAGAGAATAGGGATAAAGTTTGAGGTAATAGCAGTATTTTGTCTGATATTAGTTAATGGTTTATAGATGAGAATAGACTGTATTATGGTATTCTAGATAGTACATATCAGATAGATTAACATTTATGATACTATGTATGGATAGACACGGTAACGATGATATCATGTGGACATAAGTCTACTTCCATCCTCTTACACTCGTTTCTGTTTTTTGCAGCATGATGACAGTTATGGATTCCGGATAAGACACATCAGCTGTGGAAGTTATCGAATCAAGTTCCAATACCGTTATGAGTTATCAGTTTGAAACTACCATGGAACAAGTTTGGACTATTTTATGTTTACGAACTTTTTTGTTGTTGTTTCGAGACAATACATGGACTAGCCTGTCACCAAAGAAAGAGGAAATCATGTGACATACAAGGCTATTTATATGGTTATGCACTGTTATGATTGGTTTAAAAGTTTTAATGATTGACTTGTGCTGCTGGAAGCATGAGTAAAGAAAGTCATGCAAAATACTCGCCTCCTGTCATTATTAAAATTAAGATTATAAGTACACTACGTTAGCATAATCTACAATTATGTTTTATTGTCTTTTGGTAACAATGTGGTTGGGCAGGCATCTCAAATACATTCCAAGATGTTGCTGAACTACAATTCCCCTGATTCTCTAGTCATCTGTTACATTGAAAGACTTAAGGTAGTTGTAGGCCATCAACATCAGGGGTGGTGGTGGGGGGAATTGTTAGAATTTAAGGTCCACGTGGTAGGATAATCTGTTCCCATCACCATCTCTCTTGTTTTATTATTACTCTGTTACTGTGTGCAGTAGAGAAAAAGTATTTTTTTTATATACATCACTACATGCTTATTAACCCTTCATAGGGAACACATGGGATGGGTAGCAGCATTGCAACCTACAAATACAAAGAAACTAGTCTTGCGCTCAAACTCCCATTACTCCTGGGCGGCAGCAACGACCATAGTACACATAGTGTACATTTGGCTGATGTGTACTATGATCGTTGCTGCCGCCCAGGAGTAATGGGAGTTTGAGCGCAAGACTAGTTTCTTTGTATTTGTATTCACTATAATAAAAATACCTAACATTTTGTGGATTTTTTTTAAAATTAGCACTTTTACTTTTACACAGAAATGTTTATTTAGCAAAAGTAAATAATACAAGACAGCAAAAAAAAAACCAAAAAAAAAAAACCTAATAACTGATTTTGGAGTAGTTTAATTTCATTTTAAGCTACAGATCTTGGTGAGGAGCTCTTTAGCAGCTTTTTTTTCCTGCAGAAATGATTGCTAATCAGAAACTAGAAGAAACATTGATTTCATGCCACTTTCAAGTGAAATAAAGAAATTGTTTGCCCTTCTAATGATGAAAAGCATACGGCTCGAAAGTATTCCTGAATGGATAACAGCGCAAACATTTTACTATAAAACTAAAATCCTTTATATTTCCAGCTCATGTTTAGTTTCTGTTAACATCTGTGTAATCGTATTTTCCTTGCAACTTCTAAATGAATAACTCAGCACAAATGATTATTATGGATAATTTAAACAACACTCATTTATTTTATTCTCTGCTTATTTGAATTTTGCTGTGTGCTTTTTTTTTTCTTTTCCATTTTCCCTTCAAAATGTGAACCCTTGGTAACTAAAGAGAAAGAAAAAAACAAGAATACTGTCTCTTTATGAATATTAATAAGAAAATCAAGGGGGGACAATGGCACTTCAAGTTTCATCTTTCTATTTCCTAGAGGCGCAAACTCTGCAAGTTGTCACCTTAGTGTATTCAGAGCCTCTTGAAGCACTAGACTCCTCGGGAGAGAATGTCAGCCCCAGCCCTGGGCAGTTTTGACAAACAGAGTATATATTGATACATGATAAAGTATGCTAGAAATCACCCCAGCGCTAAAGGCTACTATAGTTTTAATATCATCATTTGAATTAACAAGCATTCTGTGGAGAAATAATGAGCTTTCATTATTCAGAACATCATCCTTACCCAGGGAGCTCAGAAACCATTAGCTCTTGAGAGCTTAACGAAAAGATGATAAAGAATATTTTAGATAAAAGTTTGAACAGGAGCATTCGGTGACGAAGGTAAAAATGTAATGTTGCTGGTGAGTGATGATGTGAATCTGCTAATTTAACATTTCTGAAAGGAGAAAGTCAAAGGCAGTCTCTGTAGTGCAATAAATGTGATCCTTTCAAAACGTACTTTAAAAGTATTAAATTGGAAGCCTACAATAAAATATTACATATTTGCCTTTCTGTATTGACGTTCGAGGAGAATTACTATAAAATTAGCAATTGCTCAAATATGCTGTGTAAAGTCATTAAATAATCACAGTGGTATATTCTACACAAATAATTTTACCACATGACAGGAGGGTTCTTATTTTGCACTCTTTCTTTACTTCACTTCGAATAGCACACACCATAACAATAAAAAAATCAACCAATCAACAGTCAGAAAACCATGTAATAGGGAGCACATCAGAAAACACTTATTTTTTCTTTGCTGCTCCTACATCCAACTTTAAGTCAGAGTATACTCTCCCCTCAGGGTTCTTTGTATTGCTGTGGGATGTATTTTATTCATGTGCTATTGTGACCCCACTTCATTTACTCACTAATCCTGCTTGTCCCTACCTTACCATCCCTGTCAGTGGGTTTTTTTCTTGTTTGACAAAGCAAAACAGATTTATATTCCTATATGACTTACCTTTGGAAAATCGAAGAAAGTACATTTTAAATGGCATGGACAGGAGCTGTAAAGAGATTGATACCCTTTCCTGGTATGAGAATTCCAACACGTCTGGAAACCAAGATGGAGAGTTCACTCACTCGTACTTGGTGAATTAACTGGGCAATCATGGCAAATGGAGGAAAGGCATATGCTCTGTGTTTTGGCCATTTCTGGAGAAAGGAATCAGTTGCTAAGCTCTCCTGGTCTGGAAACTAACTGAAATACCGATGCACCTGTTAATTAGTTCGAGATACAAATTGATCTAGAGTGATGGGACCTCAATTAATGTCCAGATGATGAAAGATCCCCCTGTCCAGCATACAATTGCTGGCATCTCTCCAGTGTCTGGAGAAACACTTCACTGTCAAATTGCACACCCGGGGAGGTATTCCACTTGAAGATAGATATTCATCTGAAGACAAAACTGGTGAATCACCTTTGTCAGTTCCAACAACATTTTGAATAAGACTCCTCACAAGAGATCTCAATCTCTGATAAGTGATTTAGCAAAATTATTTAAATACTAGCCGTGGTCACCCAGAAGATAATCAAGGACTGTATTGTTGCAATGTATTTTTTACTTTGTACAGACCATGAACTGCTTTGTCTTAAAATGGAGAAGATACCTAGATACAGTGTAGGGTGCCCCAAAAAAGCTATGATTATTCACTGCTAAAGTTCATATTTCTGGTACATGGAAATCACTAGACCCCCTGATTTTAACAAATTTATTTTACAGTTTATCTAATACTAAAGCCTATAAAGAAATTCCCCACAGCGTAACAGGGATCCTGGACAAACATTATATGGCTCCTCTGGTCCTGGTCAACCTGTTTGTTTTTTACTCCAACAAAATGAGTCATAAAACTCTATTACCACATTAAGACTTTAACCAGTACTGAGTATCCTCTTTGTACATGGTATCTTTCAATAATCTGTCTGCAGGAAGAACAATATTTATGAGGATAATGTGTGATGTCTTTACTTTTTGTGTTCTCTGTGCACCAATAGTGCAAGATTTTGTTTCTCGTGTTATGTTATGTCTCCTACTGAAAATGTGAAAATTGTAAACAAATATCGGTACATGGAAAAACAAATGGAGAGGTGACAAAATAGTCGGAATAAAATATAAAAAATAAAAATCTGAATATAATATTAAAACAGTCACAACTTTTAGTGGTAAATAATATATTTTTTAGTGGTAATAGCATTTGTATAATGTTTACAAATATATGCCTAAGGGGTTCCAAAATGCAACAGAACACGAGTTACCTGATATAACATGAACTGCTTTTTAGGGGAAGTCATTTTCGTTCACACATCTTAGTTCATGAACACTTCCTGAGCAGGTGGCTGCTGTAAATGATTTTTTCCTAAAACAGTGTGCACTTTAAAAAATATAATGTTCTGTTATGATATGGAAACTTTTCATAAAACGTACAGTGTAAGCAAAGGAAATGTAAAAGAAAGACCTTCACCTATTCACTAAATCCTTTGTATTTAAATAGCAGACCTGCTATTACGGAACTACATTTCCCTTTAAAGTTAACCAGCCAACAAAATATGAAGCAACTGGCAAAGTTCCATGGGAGTTGTAGTGTGCTGACATCAAGAGTTCTAGTATTTGGTTACCACTGCTCTATCCAGTGAATTGTACTTCAATTTGGGAAATATAAAGTGAATTAAAGGATGCCTGTCACAACAATGCAACTTAGTATTACATGATAGATAATCAAACTCCATCTATACATTGTGACAGCAGAATTGCTAGCAAATGTCTAGATTTCTGTAAACTCAGAGGGTAAAATACAGTCCTTCTCCATCAGTTCAGTATGTGCCAATCGGCACAGAGATTAGAAGGCTTCTAACCTATGGGAAGCAGATCTGTGCTTGCAAACAGTATACAGGAGAGTTGTGTCTTACAGCAAGAGTATCCCACAGAAAACATGATTGATGGTCACAGCAGGAAAGAGGGGTAATGAAAATAAATGAAAATATATGTTTTTAACTGTATTAGGGAACGGAACAATTGTATAACATGAGTCAAGCCAGATGGTTAGAAAAGTGCAAACTTTAAAGTAACCAAGACAGAAAATTCAGAAAAAAAGGGATTATGAGGAATTTTCCTATTGGCCATTTTGTCTCAACACGTGCAATTTTGTTGACATAGTTGACTTATTTTGTAATAAAATTGTTCCTTTGCTCGGCAAACTTCAGAGTGGCCGCAAACAATGCAACAACAAACATATTTCTTGGCAAGGCCGCATTGCGTAGTTGAAAATCAGTGCACTACCGAGGCTCTTGTACCTGTTTCAAACCATTCCACTGGCACAACCGAAAATATTTTTCACCACATTGAGAACAGCAGTCTTAAAATATGTTTGGAACATTGTTTTTACTGTCCAAATGTTATGTTTATTTTTGATGTATTTTTTTATCTTGCATTTTAATTTTTAATCTACAAGAACCTCCACATCTACCTACATATATACTTGGTGGGGATTATACCCCTCAAGCTGATATCATTGAGCAAAAAGTGCTCCTGAAATTGTGAGTAGATTATATATATATATATATTTTAAAAAGTACTATTGTTTGAAACAGTGAGAACGATATCTCATTCATATCTCATATCTAATTTCTCATTCTTTTCATATGCCATTTGCATTGTGAACATCAATAGAGGACAGCACTAGATTATTCTTGAACGGGGATTGTACCGCTCAGAGCCCTATCTAAGAGCTGAATAGAAGCTCTCTCCTTGTGAGTGTATTTTATCTTAATTTTACCTAAAACATTATATATACTGGATTACACTATTTGTGGTTTCTTTTGTGTTTAATTTCATATAAGACACCAACAACTGAATTCCTCATCTGCACTAAAGTTTTGTCTACTTTAACACTAAGGAGGATAACAGACTGACCTCCAAAAAAAGCACTACGTTTAAAAGGTTTTTATCTCCAAAAAATACTTTTTCTGCTGGGACTCTTTATTATTGTTATATCTAAATATTTGTATATTGTGTATACATATATATCTGTATAAGATTATCTAGTATTCTTATTTGGCGCAGTCTGCTTTTTCTATATATTGTGACTTGACCTGATATGAGAAATTATGCACAGAGGATGTAGATTGTCCACTACACCCTGTTACCAATTATTATGCAAATTATATTTTTCTCATTTACCTAAATAATTGATGTAAATAACAGTCAGCATAATTCTCATGTTATCAACTATTAAGAGTACAATTCAAATTTTATTGAACAAACCTCCTTATGATAACATAAAAAACTTACAATGCACTGTTCCAAATTATTATGCACAGTAAGTTTCAAAACACTTTATAGGTTGTAAAGAACTGAAAATTGTCATTTGTTGTGTTTGCAGCATATTTACTGAAATCAAAAGCTATTTTAATCAAACTTATAACAACATTTTACGTTTTTAAACATTTTAACAGGTCACATTACATTTTAACATAGGACCCCGTATTTGATAGCAGCATCTTGCATCCATTGAACTTTGTTTTTGGACAATTTCTGCTTGAATTTGTTTGCAAGATGTCAGAATAGCTGCTGTTTGGATGTAAACTGCCTCCCACCCTCATAGATCTTTTGCTTGAGGATGCTCCAGAGGTTCTCAATAGGATTGAGGTCAGGGGAGGATGGAGGCCACACCATGACTTTATCTCCCTTTATCCCCATAGCAGCCATTGATGGAGAGGTACTCTTTGCAGCATGAGATGGTGCATTGTCATGCATGACCATGATTTTTTTTATGGAAAGCAAAGTTCTTCCTTCTGTACCAGGGAAGAAAGTGGTCAGTTAGAAACTCCACATATTTTGCAGAGGTCATCTTTACACCTTTGGGGACCCTGAAGGGGCCGACCAGCTCTCTTCCCATGATTCCGGCTCAAACCATGACTTCACCACCTCCTTGCTGACGTCGCAGCCTTGTTGGAACAGGGTGGCCGTCCACCAACCATCCACTACTCCATCCATCTGGACCATCCAGGGTTGCACGGCACTCATCAGTGAACAAGACTGTTTGAAAATTAGTCTTCATGTATTTTTCTGCCCAATGCAGCCGTTTCTGCTTGTAAACATTGGCTAGTGGTGGCCGAATAGAAGGTTTATGCACAGTTGCAAGACTCTGGAGGACTCTACACCTTGATGTCCATGGGACTCCTGAGGCATCAGTAGCTTCAAATATCTGTTTGCTGCTATATAATGGTATTTTAGCAGTTGCTCTCTTGATCCGATGCTTGGATCTGGCAGAAATCTTCCTCAATGTGCCTTTATCTTCATGAATCCGTCTGTGCTCTGAATCAGCCACAAATCTCTTAATAGTGTGATGATCACGCTTAAGTTTTCGTGAAATATCTAATGTTTTCATACCTCGTCCAAGGCATTGAACTATTTCACTCTTTTCGGCAGCAAAGAGATACTTTTTCTTCCCCATATTGCATGAAAATGGTGCTCTGCTTAATAATGTGGAGCACCCTCCTTTAGCAGTTTTTCCTTAAAGCGGCACTGTCATGCCGAACTTACCTTTCCTCAATCTCTTCCTCTTCTCCCCCTCTCTCAGGATCTGTTATTCTTTTCTTCCTGTCTTCTTTAGTTTTCTTTAAAATCATAAGACAAAGTAGGGACTCTGTCTTATGGAGGATTCCTCCGCTTGACCAGCTCTGACCAGCGGAGGAGCAAAGTGTGCTTCATTTCCGCTGGTCAGAGCAATTTTCCCATGATCCCTAGCTTTCCTCCCTGTTCCCACAATGCTTCCTGTCAGTATTGCCGAAAGTCCTGTCACTTAGACAGAACGCCGGCAAAACTGCCGAATTGCATCCTAACAGAATGAGAAGAGTTTCTCCATTGGTGTTAGGATGCAATTCGGTACTTTGTTCGGATCGGAATTTCATTCTAATGAATGAAACTCCGATCCTATTCATTGCTGTGGCTGCATCTTGCAGCCGCTTAGTAGATAACTCCCTAATTCCCACGGTATCAGGGCGCTATCTACTAAAAGGCTGAAAGACCTAAATTGGTCTTTCAGACAAATTTACTAACACCAAGTAAAAATGACTTGGTATTAGTAAATAATATGCCCCTACTCGCTATACCGCGAGTAGGGGCATGTCTAGTAAGCAGTGAGCAGCCTGTGGCTGCTCACTGTAGAAAAAAAAGAAAAAAAATATTGCCCCCCACCCCTAAATGACGGGTGGGGGCCGTAAAGTAAAATAAGGGAGGGAGACCTATTGTCCCCCCCCCCCCCCGGCCCCCACCCCTGAGCGGTGGGTGGGGGCCATAAAGATAATGAGGGGGGGGGACCTACTGTCCTCCCCCCCGGCCCCCACCCCTGGGCGGCGGGTGGGGGCCATAATAGTAGTAGGGGGGGGGACCTACTGTCCTCCCCCCCGGCCCCCACCCCTGGCCGGCGGGTGGGGGCCATAATAGTAATAAAGGGGGGGGGGACCTACTGTCCTCCCCCCCGGCCCCCACCCCTGGGCGGCGGGTGGGGGCCATAATGGTAATAAGAGGGGGGGGACCTACTGTCCTCCCCCCCCCGGCCCCCACCCCTGGGCGGCGGGTGGGGGCCATAATAGTAATAAGGGGGGGGGGGACCTACTGTCCTCCACCCCCCGGCCCCCACCCCTGGGCGGCGGGTGGGGGCCATAATAGTAATAGGGGGGGGGGACCTACTGTCCTCCCCCCCCCGGCCCCCACCCCTGGGCGGCGGGTGGGGGCCATAATAGTAATAAGGGGGGGGGACCTACTGTCCTCCAGCCCCCGGCCCCCACCCCTGGGCGGCGGGTGGGGGCCCTAATGGAAAAAAGGGGGTGGGGGGGGATCTACTGTCCCCCCCCCCCGGCCCCCACCCCTGGGCGGCGGGTGGGGGCCATAACGATAATGGGGGGGACCTACTGTCCTCCCCCCACCCCTGGGCGGCGGGTGGGGGCACTAAGTAAATTCCCCCCCCCCCATCAAGGTGACTAGGGGTGCCCAAGCCCCTAGTCACCCACCCCCCACCCAAATAAAAAATGCCCCTACCTACCCCCCTCACCCTAAAAAATAGTGAGGGGGGAATAAAATTGCTAACCTGTAAAGTAAAATTAAACTTACCATTCGACGTCTTCTTTTTTCTAAAATCTTCATTTTTCAGCCCCAAAAAAGGCCAAATAAAAAACCATCATAGCCGTCGAACTAAAAATAAAATAAAAAACCCGAGCGCAAAAAAAAAAAACCCGACGAAAAAGAAAAAACCCGAGCGCACAAAAAAATAATCCATCTTCACCCATGGAGGGCTCCGCGCAGACTGAGCTCCGCAGGGCGGGGCAAGGCTTATAAAGCCTTGCCCCGCCCTGCAATTAGCCTAAGAACACTCTGATTGGTGGGTTTAAGCCAATCAGAGTGCTCTTTGTCATTTTACAAGCGTGGGAAAGTTCTTTGGAATTTTCCCACGCTTGTAAAATGACACAGAGCACTGTGATTGGATGGCTTGAAATCCATCCAATCACAGTGCTCTGTGTCATTTTACAAGCGTGGGAAAATTCCAAAGAACTTTCCCACGCTTGTAAAATGACACAGAGCACTGTGATTGGATGGCTTGAAATCCATCCAATCACAGTGCTCTGTGTCATTTTACAAGCGTGGGAAAGTTCTTTGGAATTTTCCCACGCTTGTAAAATGACACAGAGCACTGTGATTGGATGGCTTGAAATCCATCCAATCACAGTGCTCTGTGTCATTTTACAAGCGTGGGAAAGTTCTTTGGAATTTTCCCACGCTTGTAAAATGACACAGAGCACTGTGATTGGATGGCTTGAAATCCATCCAATCACAGTGCTCTGTGTCATTTTACAAGCGTGGGAAAATTCCAAAGAACTTTCCCACGCTTGTAAAATGACAAAGAGCACTCTGATTGGCTTAAACCCACCAATCAGAGTGTTCTTAGGCTAATTGCAGGGCGGGGCAAGGTTTTATAAGCCTTGCCCCGCCCTGCGGAGCTCAGTCTGCGCGGAGCCCTCTATGGGTGAAGATGGATTATTTTTTACCATTAAACTGAAAAACAAAATATTTAATCTTTGTGACACTTAAATAGAATTTGCATAAATATTTGGAACAGGGTGTATATATCAACATCTATTACCTGGTAACCTAGAAAACAACAGCTCCTTTAAGAGGCGATAAGGGACTTGATAAATGTAACCGTTTTGGAGACTCAGTGGGAAAAAAATCCTAATTCTGCAAAACAAGAATTTGGCAAGCTCAAAATACCAAGAGATCAATTATAAAATGATCTCTCACTAGTATCGTTCTCCAGCGCTACTGCATTGAATATTCCCATGAACAGGGGTTAAATACTGCAGATTTGGAACGGAGGTAGGCACAATACGACACATTTGGTGGGATTGTCAGATGACCACAACCTTCTGGATCACAATCTTCTGGATTACCTTCTGGATTGCAAAGATACTGGGGAACTAAACCCCATTTCATATTGAAAATGTACTTTTGCACTCGATGCTGTTGCCACGTTCAAAATTTAAGAGGTTGATCTTTCAACATCTGATAAATACAGCAAGAGCATTGGTCCTTGTCCACTAGAAAGCAGACTCACGCACCAACTCTGGAACAATGGATGATAAGGGTGGAGGAGATCAAAGCAGCAGAAGTGATGCATGCAGCACTTTCAGTAAACAGCGCAAAACATGCAGAGTTATGGTATCCTTGGTTTGACTATCATGCTCATGCTAAGTCCCAGGAGAGGATTGCCATGGGGACCTAGGAGCAAGTGAAGTAAACTCTTCTATCTGCTTTCTCAGTATCTATTCTACCCTTATGCATTTCCTTCTTCCCTACTACTTCTTCTTCACCTATATCAATGCACACCTGTTACATAGTAAACCGGAAGCTTTGTAAGGTGAGGAGCCTCTGCAAGAGACTCCAATCCTGACATATGCTGCCATTTATGGGTTATTTTTCAAAAACTGAGTTCACTTTCACAGTGGGAGCTACGGTCTGGAAGCAGCCAGTTAGATTAGGGACAAACTACCCTACGGGGAAGCACGCCTTCTCCACAACATTCACGTGACTGGTAGGAGACTGTATTTCTCCAAGGCAGGCTACTTTTTAAGTTCTACTGACATGATACCATTCACAATACCCTCCCCTCTCCATACGCATTCACATGGACCAGCTGCCATAACCCGCTCCTACAATACCGTGGAGCTGGACCTGATGAATGGATATGGACATAGGGCACCTAGTTTAATTGAATTATGGCTCACACACTGGCAGGCAGGGCCGGACTGGGAAAAAAATTAGGCCCGGGCATTTTTCAATCAGAGCAGCCCCCTAAGAAGGGGGCGGGGCCAGAGAGGGTGTGTTTTGTCATCACTAATGACAAGCACGCCCCCTCTCAAAGTGAGCAAGTTGGTTCAATGCTCAGAGAGCCCCGCTGAAGAGCTCTGGCATTAGAAAAAGGCCCTGTATTTGTTCTGCGCAGCGCAAGCAAATTTAATAACATGCTTGCGCTGTGTTTGCTTTTAAATTGTCTCTGGTGTCTCCACAAGTGGGATACCAGAGGACAAAAGGGCCAGGAAAGTGTATGGTGCATGCGTTTGGAGCCTGCTTGTGGGATTGCGAGTGTGTAGAGCGTAGTGTGGTATTGTGTAAATAGGTCAATTTCATTTGTGTTTGTGGTGTAATATGTGTGGCTAGGGGCTGTAGAGAGTGTGTGTATAGTGGGCATAGTGTTATAGGGGATGTAGCGAGTGTGTGCATACAGGCTGTAGTGTGTGTGTATAGGTGACGTAGTGTGTGTAGGGGTTGTAGAGAGGGTGTGTTTAGAGAATGTTGTATGTGTTTGCTGACAATAAATGTAGTGTGTGTGTAGGTGGTGCAGTGTGTGTGTGTGTAGGAGATCTAGTGTGTAAAGGACCCAGAGTGTGTATAGGAGATCGTGTGTGTGTGTGTGTGTGTGTATAGAGGATTAAGAGTGCATATAGGGTAAGGGATCTAGCGTGTATCTGGAGCGTAATGTGTGTAGTGGTGCAGTGTGTGGGGTGCTGTAGTGTGTGTGTGTGTATGTATATATATATATATATATATATATTTGGACGTATTGTATGTGTGAGGGGCGCAGTTTGTGTGTATGTAAGAGGGGTGCTGTGTGTGAGGGTGTTTTTATCTGCCGTCACATTCTAGGTTTCTAATTTTCTTTGTCTGTTAACTCACTGAGGGTTATTTTATATATATATATATATATATATATATATATATATATATATATATATATAATAACCCTCAGTGAGTTAACAGACAAAGAAAATATATGTGTGTGTGTGAGCGATGGTGCTGTCTGTCTGAGGGTGCTGTGTGTGTCTGGGGGTGCTGTGTGTGTCTGGGGGTGCTGTGTGTGTGTCTGGGGGTGCTGTGTGTGTGTCTGGGGTGCTGTGTGTGTGTCTGAGGGTGCTGTGTGTGTGTCTGAGGGTGCTGTGTGTGTGTCTGGGTGCTGTGTGTGTCTGGGTGCTGTGTGTGTCTGGGGGTGCTGTGTGTGTCTGGGGGTGCTGTTTGTGTCTGGGGGTGCTGTGTGTCTGGGGGTGATGTGTGTGTCTGGGGGTGATGTGTGTGTCTGGGTGCTGTGTGTGTCTGGGGGTGCTGTGTGTCTGGGGGTGCTGTGTGTCTGGGGGTGCTGTGTGTCTGGGGGTGCTGTGTGTCTGGGGGTGCTGTGTGTGTCTGGGGGTGCTGTGTGTGTCTGGGTGCTGTGTGTGTCTGGGTGCTGTGTGTGTCTGGGGGTGCTGTGTGTGTCTGGGGGTGCTGTGTGTGTCTGGGGGTGCTGTGTGTGTCTGGGTGCTGTGTGTGTCTGGGTGCTGTGTGTCTGGGGGTGCTGTGTGTGTCTGGGTGCTGTGTATCTGGGGGTGATGAGTGTTTCTGGGGGTGATGTGTGTGTGTGTATGAGGGGGCTGTTTTTTTTTTACATTTAAATATGTTTTTTATTAATAAGTAAAAAAAAAAAAAAAAAGTTATATCCCCCTCCCTCCCACTTTACCTTTAGCCTGGGGCGGTCTGCCTGGGTGTGGGGAGCCGGTCTGCCTGGGAGGGGGACCATGCTGCCTTCCCTGGTGGTCCAGTGGTGAGAGTGAACTCTAGCCCCTGCCGGCTAGAGTTCACTCTCGCGAGATCTGAGCGTTGCCGCGGTAACCGCGGCAACGCTCAGACCTCGCGAGAGGATCCGGCGGAGCTGCTGGCTAGAGCTCCGCCGGTCCTCTCCTCCCTCCCTCACACCCCAGCCAGCAGCCGCATGTAACAGTGTCTCTGGGCCGGTGAGGGAGATCTTTGATCTCCCCACCGGCCCATGGAGACACACAGCAGGGCCGGCGCTCGGATAGCGCTGGCCCTGCACGGGATGGCAGGGGAGATCCTGTGATCTCCCCTGCCGGCCTCGGCCCCACGGACATCGCGGCCCACCGGGCATTTGCCCGGTATGCCCGATGGCCAGTCCGGGCCTGCTGGCAGGTATACTATGATGGTAAAAGTTCAGAGGACCAAAAATGATATAGTGTTTATATTCTTTTTCCACTTGTGTTTACTGGTTAATAATGGTGCAGTGGTATCCACATGGTATTCTCATTACAAACAAGACTAGACGTGTCTCACTGTTTTAGTGTGACTATTCATTTGGTTATCTTGACTTGATTTCTGTACACTTCTATTGACTCAACTACATACATACTGGATACTATACCAGAGATCTTTGCTCTGCAGGTTACACTTACAGTGGATTTTCCCTATATGATCAGAATATACTAAATTATATTGTATGATTACTCTTTTGTTACACACACTTTTCCAAACATTATACATTTCATCGTTGCTATGGAATGTTGTTTTTTATGTGGTCCTGCGAGACGAATTGTCATGCTCTGCTGAGGGACCTGTGTACCCGTCAATTTATTTCACCCATCTGCCATCTCACGCCTTTATTTTTTATGTTATTTCCAATAAACCTTTTGATATATAATATTTTGTGAAAAAACTCTCAAGAAAACCCAGAATTAGCTTCAGTCTGACTTTGAAAAAATCTTGGACAAGGATACGATTCCCTGGTGTCCAGTGGGGATCTTTTCCCTGCGGTACAGTGGGGATCCTTTCTCTGAGGTCCAGTGGAGAATATTTTTCCCTGGGTCCAGTAAGGATCCTTTCCTGGGGTACAGTGGGGGGCTTGTGTAATCTTCATGCTCTTCCAGCAAAACTCCCTCGCACACTGTTTAATGATGCCAGGGCCTGAGTGATGTTATAACTCAGCTCCCGGCATCACCGCAGGATTTGTCCCCTCAATTTATAAGAACATATTAAACTATCTCTCATATGCATATATAAACTAAACATTAAGATCTGTATCAAACTGTTTCTTGAACATATATAAACTGACCATTTCAGTGTGCATGTAGAAATGGGCAACATGGGCACATCTAAAGCCAAATTAACATGTGTGCATGCAAATGTATGTGTATATATAGATGTGTATTAGTGTGCAACGTATTGTGATTCTAACTTTCTGTAGCAGATGCTAGGTAAGTATTGAAAACAAAACATATCCATAGAACATTCATATATATGTTTTTCCTCTAAGCACATGTATTTGCTCACTTTATATATATATATATATATATATATATATATATATGTATATATATATATATATATTTATATATACCGTATATACTCGAGTATAAGTCGAGTTTTTCAGCACATTTTTTGTGCTGAAAAACCCCAACTCGGCTTATACCCGAGTCACTGTCTGTATTATGGCAATTTACATTGCCATAATACAGACATGGGGCTGGCAGAGAGCGCTTACCTCTCCTGCAGCTCCTGTCAGCTCCCTTCTCCTCCGCACCAGTCCGGTCAGCACCTTTGTCAGCTCCTAGTGTAAGTCTCGCGAGAGCTGCGGGGTCATAGTGCGGCTCTCTCGAGACTTACAGTGTGAGCTGGCAGAGGGAGCTGACCGGACCGGCGCAGAGGAGAAGGGAGCTGACAGGAGCTGCAGGAGAGGTAAGCGCTCTCTGCCAGCCCCCCTCCACTGAACTGCCAATGCCACTGGACCACCAGGGAGTGAGAGCCCCCCTCCCTGCCATGTATCAATCAGGGAGGGGGGATAAAAAAAATACATATAATAATAAAATAAAATAATATTCTAAAAATAATAATAATAAAAAAAAATATTGAAATAATTAAAAAAATAATAATAAAAATGCCCACCCCCCACCAAGGCTCTGCAACACACACACACACACACACACACTGCATCACACACACTCACACTGCACTCATATACACACACACTGCACTCATACACAGACACACACACACTGCACTCATACACACTGCATTCATACAAACACTGCACTCATACACACTGCATTCATACACACACTGCACTCATACACACACTGCACTCATACACACACTGTATTCACACACACTGCACTCATGCACACACTGCACTCATATACACACACTGCACTCATGCACACACACTGCACTCATGCACACACACTGCACTCATACACACTGCACTCATACACACACTGCATTCACACACACTGCACTCACACATACTGCACTCATATACCCACTGCATTCATACACACACACACTGCACTCATACACACACACTGCATTTATACACACACTGCATTCATACACACACTGTAAATAAATATTCAATTGATATAATTTTTTTAGGATCTAATTTTATTTAGAAATTTACCAGTAGCTGCTGCATTTCCCACCCTAGTCTTATACTCGAGTCAATACGTTTTCCCATTTTTTTTTGGTAAAATTAGGGGCATCGGCTTATATTCGGGTCGGTTTATACTCGAGTATATACGGTATATATATATATATATATATATATATATATATATATATATATATATATATATATATATATAAAAAACCACTATATAAAAAAACCACTACATCAATGTATAAATTAAATGAATACATGTTTTCTGAGGGTAGATGTTTATTTATATTTACAATACATGTGATAAAGTGCAGCGAGGGACATACAGGCAACAAAACAACAATGATCTCTCTTTCCTAGCTTCTAATGAAGGATTTGAAACAGAAGTGGGGATCCAACCTTCTAGGTCCATAGTTGCATATGAAATAACATAATTCGGAAAAACACAGGAAGGATAATAGTGTAGTATGTTTATATGAATGGAGAATAAAGGATAAAGAAGTGCACTTACACTCAATGGAGCTAAAATTTAACGTATGTGCCAAAGAGGTATAATCCCAGCTAATGGGTTTTATTCCTCCATAGGAATTACTCCATGGAATATATAGTAGACCAAAAAGAAAAAAGGAAAGAAAAGGGCAATATTGTGCAGTATTATAGACACTCCGGTAGAGGTGGATATATGTTTATAAATTTACACTCATGTGAATGAGCATTAGAATGGATCCTTGTATTCAGCATTAAGTGACATAATGCCCACTTCGGGATATTGGTTTCTATAGAATCCTCACAGTGAATATGTAAAACAGCAGGATAGAGGTAAGCTAAAACCTTTTTGTCAAAATAAGTACAGAAAAGACTTTATCTATAGAGATATCTCTGACCACTAGTGGTTAAAGCAAATAAGAAATTTAGTTTGGAGTATGGTTTACTACTTTAAATGTATGTCTATGAATGTCAATGGGCTAAATAGCCCGTTTAAGAGACGGGTAGCAATACAGGAGATAAATAACTCTAAAGCATCAATAATATGCTTTCAAGAAACACATTTTTGTATAAGAAATCCTCCAACTTTCAAACCTACAAGGTACCCGCAAATATATCACGCCCTTTCACCTCATAAAACAAAAGGGGTCGCTATAATGTTTCACGAGGATTGGTTATTTAATCAGGAGTTAATATACAAGGATAGGCAAGGTAGACTACTGATAGTGGTTGGAAATTTAAATGGAGTACAAATAACAGTAGCCTCGATATATGCCCCGAATAACTCACAAATCTCTTTTTTGAGTAGAGCATTTTCCAAAATCAAGGCATTGTGTAAAGGTCAAACTATAATCTGTGGAGATTTCAATTGTACAATAGACCCAAATATGGACATAAAGAGAAGTAATGGCAAGAACCCACTACATCAGACTACCCTCTTGAGCTTAAAATTTTCTAAACTTATTAACTCATATGATTTGTATGATACATGGCGCTGTTTATATCCAGGCGAGAAAGACTATACTTTTTATTCAAATGTCCATAGCACTTATTCTAGGATAGATATGTGCTTAGTGGATAAAATATCATTACTGAACGTCACTGAGACAAAAATAGGAATCAGAACCTGGTCAGATCATGCTCCACTTGTCATTACTTTTAAAGCACAATTTGCAGCTAGGGGCAGAACTATATGGCGACTCAATGAATCTCTTTTAAATGAAACAAATTTAGTTTCCAAAATTCGTACAACAATTAGATTCTTTTACAACGACCATATTCATGACCCCTCCAGTATTGTAACAAAGTGGGTGACACTTAAGGCAGTTCTTAGAGGATTATTTATACAAGCAGGTTCGATAAGGAAGAAGAAGGCAGTGGAAGCTAAAGGGAACCTACTTAATAAGCTCAGTGAACTAGAGAAAGCAAATAAATTAAACCCCACAAAAATGCTAACAAAGCAAATAGCAAGCACTAAACAAGCACTGCAAGAGGAGTCTATAAATATAATGGAGAGACAAATGAGAAAACTTAAACAGACCCATTATTTACAGGGTAATAAGGCTGGCAAACTATTAGCGAGTAAATTAAAGACACAATACCTACAGACTAAAATACCATTTTTGTTAGACTCAAATGGTACAAAACTGTATAATCCACAAGAAGTAGTAGATGAGTTGGCTTCTTTTTACCACAAATTATATAATTTAAAATTGGACATAACGTTGCATCAGCCTACAAAAGAGGAAATATCTACCTTTCTTAACGAGGTTAATATGCCTAGATTATCCGACCAACAAATTAGGGTTCTTTGTGAACAAATTTCAGAAAATGAAGTAAGAAAGGCGATATATGCACTTCCTAAAAATAAAGCTCCGGGTCCAGATGGGTTTCCAAACAACTTTTACTTAACGTTTGAAACCCAACTTACACCACACCTTACAAACTTATTTAATCAACTCAAGATCCCTGGGTCTTTACCAGAAGAAATGCTTCTGGCACACATAATTACTTTGCCTAAACCAGGCAAAGTTCCTAACGAGAGTGTTAATTTAAGACCTATATCTTTATTAAACACGGACATTAAAATATATGCAAAGATTTTAGCCATGCGAATCAAGCCTATGCTATTTGATTTGATCTCACCGGAGCAATCGGGGTTTGTCCCATCAAGACAACCAGGAGACAATACTCGCCATTTTCTAAATTTAATCACTTGGGGACAAACTAATAACCAAAGGGGTATATTATTAGCCCTTGACGCTGAGAAAGCGTTTGACCGCCTAAATTGGTCTTACATGCAAGACGTTTTGATAAGAATGGGGTTTCCTATAGCTTTTTTGAGTAATTTAATGACCCTTTATTCTAAACCTACGGCCAAAATATATAATTCTGGCTTTCTGTCCAGATCATTCCAAATAACAAATGGATCTAGGCAAGGTTGCCCATTATCACCATTGATTTTTATTCTTTGTATGGAGCCCTTAATAAGATATATCAAATCTCAGGAAGCTATTAAAGGTGTGATTACGCCAATAGGTGAACAAAAAATTGCTTTATTTGCGGATGATGTCCTTTTATTCTTATCAGACCCAGAATCATCAATTCCACAGTTACTCACCACACTGGAAAGATTTGGACAAATATCATATTACAAAAATAATTCTAAAAAATCACAGGCGTTGGTTCTAGGACTCCCAATAGATATTACACAACGATTAAAAGCGATATATCCGTTTGACTGGCGCAAAACATCTATCTCTTATTTAGGCATTAAACTCCCTACAACACATAAGTTGATAATAAAAGAAAATCATCTACCACTTATACATAAACTGGACTATCAACTTAAAACATGGGAGAATAAAGAAATATCTTGGTTGGGCCGTATACAAACAATAAAAATGATGATTTTGCCACATATTCTTTATCTTTTTCGCACACTGCCAATTACTATCCCAAATACTATACTTCGGAAGTTTCAGCTATTGATTAATGCACATATATGGAAAAGGAAACCACCAAGAATTGCGCAAGACCAACTGTGGCTTCCATTTGTTAAAGGCGGTTTAGGAATCCCAAATGTTAGAATTTATTATAAGGCTACTATACTTGCCCAAGGCCTTTCAACTTTAGAAAGGGCTTCCTGCCCGCTATGGCTACCATTAGAAAGCTTTCAGTTCCCACAAAGCTCACTAACCTCTATTCTCTGGTCGGGGACTAAAGTACATAATAAGGCAGTAGACTTGCTTCCATCTACAAAAATTCTTTTGCATATATGGAGAGAGTCCATGTCTAAATTTTCTTTAGGACAAGACGTATTATTTGCAGCACCCTTGCAGACTCTCTCTGCTTTTACCTCAGACTTGCAGCTAGATTACTGGATACAGTTAGGGGTACGCTACATACGGTTATTATATAACGATTCAGGTATGAAATCATTTCCGGACTTGGTTAAAGAATATTCTTTACCACCTAGGGAAATATTTACATACCTACGAATTAGGAACATTCTGCAAATAAATAAAATTCAAAAAATCGAGCGATTAACACCATTTGCTCTAAAATGTACAGGGAGATTGCCTAATACTAAAGCTTTGTCCTTTTGCTACAATATTCTTTTGACACAAGAGGAACCTAAGAAACAGGAATATGCTCTAAAATGGGAAAGAGATTTGAAGGAATCATTCCCGACAGCAAGTTGGTTTCAGGCATTAAGGATAACTAAAGGGGTTTCTAGTAGTCTTAACCATTGGGAAGCCTATTGCAAGATTATTATGCGATGGTACTGGGTGCCAGCTAAATTAGCATATATTTTCAAGGGGACGAGCAATTTATGTTGGAGATGTTTAAAACACGAGGGGTCTCTATTACATATTTTTTGGTCATGCCCTAGTATTATCAAATTATGGGAGGAGATTGACAATTTTTTTAGGGTAGCATTGAAGGTTAATATTCCATTTAAACCAGAGTGCTTTTTACTTCATATATTTCCCACACAGCTTCGTGAAGAAAAAATTATGATTATTCATTGTCTAACTGCAACAAAAATTTCAATAGCCCATAAATGGAAATACAAACAAGCACCAACAATAGCAGAGGTCTTGTGCAGATTTGATTCCTTTAGCATCTATGAAAAAATGGCAAGCCGATTAAAAGGTAGAGAAGACCTATATAAGCGAAGATGGCACCAGTGGTTGGAGATAAGAGACCAATATGCATTAGTGCTAAATAATGGCAAATAGACCTTACTTTTTACTTTTTGTGTGTTTTTTTTTGTTTTTGTTTTCTATTTTTTCTTTTCTTTTCCTCTGGGAGTGCATTACATTCAGAAGGGTGGAAAAAGGAGAAGGTATAACAGCATAGTAAGATGTTGATATTACTATTACTGTATATGGGCTGTGTTAAATGTTATGCATGTTTCCAATTTTCCCTTGTCTTTTTTTTTGTATCCCAGTTTGATGCTTCAGGGTCATATGATAATGACCGTTGTTATCAACATAAAACTTAAATAAAAATAAAAATAAGATATTTAAAAAAAAAAAAAAAAAATTAGGGGCATCGGCTTATATTCGGGTCGGTTTATACTCGAGTATATACGGTATATATATATATATATATATATATATATATATATATAAAAAACCACTATATAAAAAAACCACTACATCAATGTATAAATTAAATGAATACATGTTTTCTGAGGGTAGATGTTTATTTATATTTACAATACATGTGATAAAGTGCAGCGAGGGACATACAGGCAACAAAACAACAATGATCTCTCTTTCCTAGCTTCTAATGAAGGATTTGAAACAGAAGTGGGGATCCAACCTTCTAGGTCCATAGTTGCATATGAAATAACATAATTCGGAAAAACACAGGAAGGATAATAGTGTAGTATGTTTATATGAATGGAGAATAAAGGATAAAGAAGTGCACTTACACTCAATGGAGCTAAAATTTAACGTATGTGCCAAAGAGGTATAATCCCAGCTAATGGGTTTTATTCCTCCATAGGAATTACTCCATGGAATATATAGTAGACCAAAAAGAAAAAAGGAAAGAAAAGGGCAATATTGTGCAGTATTATAGACACTCCGGTAGAGGTGGATATATGTTTATAAATTTACACTCATGTGAATGAGCATTAGAATGGATCCTTGTATTCAGCATTAAGTGACATAATGCCCACTTCGGGATATTGGTTTCTATAGAATCCTCACAGTGAATATGTAAAACAGCAGATAGACAATATAGGGTACAGTGTAAGTTAAATAAGTGCTGATAACTGAAAACCTACTTACAAAATTATGAGCAATCTAGATTGCTCAATCCATAGCACTTAGGTGATATTTTCCCCACCTAGAAAATAAGTCAAGATGATAAAATGAAGGTCCAGAAGATGGAGAGGTATAATATATAATCTAACCCTTTACTAAATACCTTAAAAATAAATGAATATATATATATATATATATATATATATATATATATATATATATATATATATATAAATATATATCACACTAGCATATTCCATCACAATGGGGCCTTTTACAATGTGTATAAACATACTATATTACTATCCTTACCTTTTTGTGTCATTTTACCCCACTCCCTCTAGCATGTAAGCTCATTGAGCAGGGCCCTCAACCCCTCTGTTCCTGTGTGTCCAACTTGTCTGGTTACAACTACATGTCTGTTCGTCCACCCATTGTAAAGCGCTGCGGAATTTGACGGCGCTCTATAAATATCATAATAATAATAATCCTTCCTGTGTTGTTCCAATTTGTATAATTTCATATATAAATATGGAAAAATATTTTATAAATAAATAATAGTGTATATTTTTCAATATGTATGACACACAAATTCAAAGATACACATATATATATTTTTTTGCGAATATATGATATGTCATGTGTGTGAATGAATGGCTCTTCACTGCGTGCATAACCATTTGCATTTTCCATGGACAGCTTCATACTACTGGGAAGGGTACACTGATGGTGTAAGGTAGTTTGGAGGTAGTAGTGTCCAAGGTGATTTTTTTATTTTTTCATTGTGCTAGAAGTTCACGAAGTGGTGACAGTCACAGCTACAGTTATACATCTAAGTGAATACCGTTTGGTATAAATGTGTCCAGGGCCGGCCCAATGCATTAAGCTGCCCAGGTCCAAGCATGAAATGCTGCCCCCTTTCCAATAAAACCACACCAACCAAAACATGCCCACATCCATTATGTTATGCAGTGTGTGTAATGGATGCAGTGTGTGTATTGTGTGCAGTGTGTGCAGTGTGTGCAGAGTGTGCATTTGTGTAGTGGAAGCAATGGATGCAGTGTGTGTGTATTGCATTATGTGTCTGTGTATAATGGATGCAGTGTTTGTGTATATAGTGGATGCAGAGTGTGTGGATAGTGGATGTATTGTGTGTGTAGTTGATGCATTGTGTGTGTGTAGTGGATGCAGTGTATGTGTGTGTAGTGGATGCAGTGTGTGTGTATAGTGGATGTAGTGTGTGTGTAGTGCATGCAGTGTGTGTGTGTGTGTAGTGTATGCAGTGTGTGTGTGTATAGTGGATGTAGTGTGTGTGTGTAGTGCATGCAGTGTGTATGTATAGTAGATCTAGTGTGTGTAGTGGATACAGTGTGTGTGTAGTGGATGCAGTGTGTGTTTGTAATGGATGTAGTGTGTATGTAGTGGATGCAGTGTGTGTGTAGTGGATGCAGTGTGTGTTTGCAATGGATGTAGTGTGTATGTAGTGGATGCAGTGTGTGTGTAGTGGATGCAGTTTGTGTATGTATAGTGGATGTAGTGTGTGTAGTGGATGCAGTGTGTGTAGTGGATGTAGTGTGTGTGTGTAGTGGGTGCAGTGTGTGTGTGTATAGTGAATGCAGTGTGTGTGTATAGTGGATTCAGTGACCATGTTAGTGAAGTGCATGCAGTGTGTGTTTGTGGTGATAAGTACATTTGTGGGGTGAGCAGTTTTTCATTTTTTTATTTCAACTTATTACCCCCCTCCCTGCTTCTTACCTGTGGGCAGGGAGGTGGGATACATGATTCCATGGTGGTCCAGTGGAGCTGGAGGACAGTGAAGAGGGAACCCTGAGAGTGATCTTACATCCCCAGTAGCAGCAGGTACTCTCGCAATGCATGCCAAAGGGTTGCCATGGCAACCCCTGGTAACGCTCTCGCAGCTAGAGATTAAAGAGTACCTGCTGCTGCTGGGGATGTAAGATCACTCTCAGAGCTCCCTCTTCACTGTACACACTAGCAGGGCCCGGAACAGCACATATGTATAGCGGTAATGTGCAAATAGGCCCTGTCACAGTGCCGCATGGAACCGTGGCCCCATTGGGGCCAATGGACGGGCCAGCCCTGAATGTGTCCATAGGCAAGTGCATACCATGCTAATGCATATCCAGCTCTCTCTAAAGGATGGATAACTTTTAACACTCTGGCTATTCTTTGGGATAAACCAACTGCCCATATAATTGCTAAGCAAAGAACTGGTCACACATTAATTCACACAAAAATGATTTCCTTAATTAATTAATGGCAGAATAGCTGTGTAAATTAATGTGTGAACACATTAGTGCATTATCAGGGCTTTAATATATTTTCTGGATACAATTAAGGTTTTCTTACCTAGAGATCTATTCCCATTAGTGTAACCAGTTTTTAACCAGCTTCCAAATTTAGAGACTCCTGTTGAAACTTATCAAGTTCTTAATTATATTCATAACTTTTATCTACAAGTACTGTAGACTTTCATGTAATAATTCATTTTAACAATCCTAGAGGAATATTTTTTTTACTGTTTCAGTTAAGCCAATAAATCATATGCTGAAGAAAAGAAAAAAAAAACAACAAAATGTATTGATGGAATTTAGGTAATGAAAACTTGGCAGCAGCAAAATTGTTCTGTTTTTAAAAAAAAAAAAAAAAAAACTTTTACGATTGGGCTTGGAAAATTTTTGACCAATGATGCTTTACAGATTCGGAAATTCAGGGGAAGTGTTACCTTGTTTCATGTCAGCAATAAAAGCCACAGTGTAATAAATGAACAAAAATAAATAAGTTTACATTTTATTGGGTGTAAATCTCTTAAAGTACTGTTGTGCACAAAGAACATAAAGGTTGTAGAGTGCAAATGTTGTATTTTACTTCTGGAAATTCTGGTCCTGCTGTTTTGAGTCTTTAACTACAGTCATTTGTTTCTCTGTACTCCTGGCCTTACACATACAAGTACACAGGGATAAAAGCCAAGTTACACCTGTGGTCATCTGGAAACTGCGGCAGGTGCTTTTCTCAAGATGGCAAATGTTTCGAGCGACTGCAGTGAGAAGACCTCTGTATGACAAGTGTGGGTCTAGAGGGAATGGGATTACTGTAATACATTATCGAGAGCAAGGATGAAAAACAAAAACAAAATGCTGTGTATTCTTGTTAACAGATGCATTTAGGTAAATGCTTTTACTTCTGAGGTGTTATCTTTTGGGGATTTTAATCATAATTCCATTTTAAATCTGAGCAGCTGTTGTTTAACTACCACAGCCCACAATTTATCTCAAGCTCAAGGCCATAAAGGTACCTTTACTGCATATTTTTCTTGAATTTTTCCCTGTTTAGTGTAGTTTTTTATTTTTTTTTGCAAGCAAGAGATGCCAGCAGAGTTTCAGAATTAATGATTGAATCTTATTTTGTTTTAAACATCACTTGTTATAAAAAAGGTTTAAAACTTGTATAATTTGTAACTCGTGATAACTTGTGTTATAGTAGTTTAACCCCTTAAGGACCAAACTTCTGGAATAAAAGGGAATCATGACATGTCACACATGTCATGTGTCCTTAAGGGGTTAATGTAAAATGAAAAAAAAAAACTTTTCAGAAAAAAAAAAAAAAAAAATTACAAAATGAAGTTATCTGCAGTGTACTACTGGAATATATTGCAACCAAGCATGGCGGACTGCCTCGACAAATATTCTTTTATGTTTCAGAATTACATAATCATCCTGTGAAGTTGTATTGCATTTAACCTTGTCGTGTGCGAGCATACAATCAAGGAGGCAATATTCCTGGCCAAAAGACCCACATCTATGTTTTAAAGATTTGTGTTTCATAATGAATAAAATTGTGTTTATGGTTGGCTTCTAAATATATAGATGCATCTGAATTTGACAACATCAAGTCCTGATAGTCTGTGGTATTTGTTTGTATTTGAAAGATTTAAGTACCTATTATTTCATATCTGGATACATGATTGGGGTTTAATGCTTTCTATTCTGGCAATAAGTAATGTAATAGGAAGGGGTGGTGAAGCAAAAGAAAACATCCAATGGAATCAAAGCATGCAGGTCATCACATATCTCATTCACACACATGCCGTTGCATACACACAATTCCTGTTGCACACATGCATCCCACCCACATACACAAAAACAACTCCCATCATACATCTGCAGTTTCTCCTTACACAATTACACAGTTACCACTATTCACATGCGTCCCTCCGAACAATTTGATTCATAAACCTGCAGCCACATGCACCACAGCTACTATAACCAATAGTAAGTAATAGTGAGAAAAAGAGAAGTTATATTATTAGACACTAGTTGTGAGTGTAAAAAGGCATTTCGAGATTGTGAGATGGAAAGAAGAGGAGAAGAGACATGAAATTATCACGGGTTCATAAAGCAGGTGACAGTTCAGGACAGACATATGGGCAGGGGAGAAAGGGAGAGAAGACCATATTTGCCTAAAGTGTTAAAAATCCTTGAATGGACCGTGTATCCCCTTGACCATTCTTCCCATCCTATGTGATATGTCAAATGCACATTGCTTTCTTTAGGTTTCTTTGAGTTTTTCCCTCCTTGGTAAGTTAGGAGTCAATTGCACCCTGCAGAAAAAAGAAAGAAACATACATTTGCCAAATTCTTAGAATATGGTCATCACATACATTTGTGAAAATACGATATGCTGATAGGCTTCTATTTTAAATGTAAAAGCAATTGTTCTGCCTATTTTACACATTGTGCATGAGATATCATGCAATTCATGTATGTAATGACCAATGAATTACAATAAAATAGAAACATAATTTTTTTTTATTAAATATGAAAATATATTTTTAAGTAAGCATTATTTTGAAATTCCACATCATATAGAACATTAAATTCAGAAATACACAACTATACTATTTATTAAATTCTAAGTAATATGCAACACGAGTATTTCATTATTTTAGATGAATTTTAATAAATGTGAGTATTTAGTCGTAGGTAAATGTCAAAAGGCTGATGAATTACTCCTCTTATCTCTCATACAGTCCCCTTGTCATGACTAGATGATTTCTGATGCCAAAATAAGCGTGAATGAATAATTTATAAATGGCTGATACTTCCTGGATGTTGTTTCAGGCATGAAACAGTAGGATATCAATAATCAAAAGAAGTTGCATTAATTTAGAATTATATTAAAGCTGATATTTTTATCTTAATATAACAGCATGCCATTCTAGTTTAAGAATGTTCATTTGGAGTAGTGATTGTAGTTCATTTCTTATATTTCGAAATGTGAAATAAAATTAAAGACTTGTTTCATACAATACATTCTTGTTTAGTGAATCTTATGTCACTGCTCTGGTTTTACTTTACGTTTGTAATAACTAGTGATTGAGGGGTTGACCCATTAACCTCTTAAGGACACATGACATGTGTGACATGTCATGATTCCCTTTTATTCCAGAAGTTTGGTCCTTAAGGGGTTAAAGGGGGAATTGTGATGAGCTGACAATAAACTTAAAAAAAATTGCATACCAGTTGCATGTTGGGATACAAAATCCATGCAGTCTGAATCTTACTCCAACTTCCCATAGGTGTTTCTCACAGTGAATGCTGAAGGATGCATTAGTATGCACTAAACTTCAAAGGTTTGTGTGGCATTCAATAATGCATGTGGTTGTATGCAATAAATTGTGGTTTGTTTGCAGCAATGCTGGGGAAACACAGACTGCTATAATCAACTTCCCAGAAGCCATGTTTAAATTAGTATCAGGGCAGCAAACACGAGACAGCCATGATTATCCTAAGGATTATTATAGTTTGTTTTTTAAATAGTGGGTATCTGAACACGTGTTTGACTGTGTGGATAGAATATTAGAATACTGATAGATACACTTTAAACATTGTAATACTGGATTAAACATGTCCAACGTTGAACACTCAATACACAACATCAATACACACATCTTAATATTGGTCAAACTACTTCCTGGGGTGGTTACAACTGGGGGATGATGAGGTAACTGGTCAACTCCACCCTGAATTGACCTTTAAAATCATTATTTGATATTAGCTACATGTGTTACAAGTTTAGTTTTTTTTGTTTTTTTTCTCAGTATTTTTTTTTAAGCAAATATTGTTAATTTTATGTAATGTGTTTCCCAAAATAAAGACATTTTCATTGTCATCTCTCCATGGTACTTACATGCCAAAAAGGATGCAATGCTCAAAACTTAGACGTTATGGAAGACACAGCCCCTTCTCAATTATCAAACACATTACTTTTCTAGAACACTTTATTACATTACAATTTTCAACAAAATGTACTTTGTTTATAAGTGAAACATATTATCCCATCATATACAACTGTGCCAATGGAATATTTCAATCCATGTATAAACAAATATGTTTCCTAAGCATAACAATTACAGGTTTTATTTAATAAGACTTTTCAGTAATCATGTTCTACATATTCAGGAAACGTGCCTTCATTCACCAATATGTGTACTAATATTAGAAGTGTAGTTTCTACTGAGAGCATTTCTAATTTTGCATGTGCCTAGCTAATTATGATATGATTATCAAAAGGCTCGGGACTTTTAAATCACAGACACTGTTAATGCTCAAGGATATGGGTACATGATGACTCAATTTACAAAGTAATATGAGACCCCAACTCCTGGTGCTGCTCAATGTAAATCAAGAATAACATTATAAAAATAAAAAAATAACATTTCCGCATACCCCACTTAAATTTTAATATAGTTGTGCTAGAAGAACTTACACATCACTTTTTATATGTGCCTCTTACATATGTCTACATTAGAATTCCTTAGAGTTATGGTTCTTAACATTGGGCTGGATGACATTTTATTGGCTCATCATTGGCTGGAGAAGACACATTAGAAGAAACAATCTATACCGGCTATAGGCTATAGGCAGCCACCCACCCACCCACAAAAGGTTATTTCCTGTAGTGACATTATTTTCCCTTGTTAAATGGAGACACCATTGCCACTAGTAAGAATCTATTGAAGGGTTTCCTAAATTATAGAAGATACTAAATATTATTGCGCCAGAGTGAGTCTTTCATCTAATGTTATCATTGGAGAATAAGTGAATACTAATGCCAATAAAACTGTTTTTGTTCATTTGAACAAAAGTGAATACTAATGCCAATAAAACTATTTTTGTTAATTTGAAATATAAAATATTCTAATTACCAAGAATTATATTATATTATTTTTAACAATTCTGTTATCCTAGTTTTCGGCAAGTACACAGGATATATTGGCCATGCCAAATGCATGGTTTCCATGTTACTATTGGTATTCAGGCCTTAGAGGGGCAGGGAATTAGTAAATGTTGCGGCTTAAGTGCTTGATGCCCCTTGACAACATTATCACGTAACCTGTTGCAACAAATGCTGACTTTGTCATATACTACTTGGACAGACAGTGCATATGTAAGTGATTCATAACAGAAAGCAATGCAGGGTCAGTTTTTAAAATTAAAAATTTCATGTAAAGGGTGTTTACAGGCATGTAAAGGGTTAAAAAACTCTTTAGTCACTCGCCCGATTCCAGCACCAATGTCCCTTGGTCCTGGGTCGGTGCTCCACCTCTTCTGGCGTCATTCAATGGGGGAGCATAATGTGCATTCACAATGAGGGCTGAGAGTACTTTAGGCCCAGAGGAAAGCATTGATTTAGTGCTTTCCAATGGGAATTTCACTGATGCTGGATGTCTTCATGCAGAACGTGAGGATGTCCAGCATCATTTAGGCGACCTGGAGCGACCACTAGAGGCAGTCTTAGTCCTGAAAGGTAATCATTGCAGAATTTTCTAAAACTGCAATGATTTACATTGCAGGGCTAAGTGGAACAGAGACACTGCATCCAGACCACTTTAATTTGATCATTTAAATTATAACAACAATGATCTCAGTTTTACTTTCAATCAATAGCACTGGTTTAATTAGTCAGTTAAAATGTCACCATTAAAACAGCAAATTTTAGGAGAGAACTGCTGGTGCATGGTTTATCCTTGTTGTATTAAATGCTGATGTCTGAGGATAGATCCCCTAGGAATAGAACAAAATGGCGTCATTCACTCATATTAGCTCTCTCTTGCAGAGCACCAGGAAACCAATGATAAGATGCAAACCCAATGGTATGATATGCCGCAGAAGATTCACAAGTATCTCCCTGATGTGTCCGAGGTTTGTTGGCGATAAAGGAATGGGGTTGGTTCGCTTCTACACATATTCTGGGACTGCCCCCTCACAGCACCCTTTTGGAAACAGGTGCATGACACTCTGGTGAAGGTTGCAGATGAAGGAGTGGCCTTTCACCCAGCTGACATGCTTCTAAAAAGGTCAGACCTTCCTGTCTTGAAACTTAAGAAAATGGTATCCAGGCATCTAATAACTGCAGCCTGATCTCTAATTCCGGTGTTCTGAAGTCAGAGAACCTCGCTAACTTGGAGAGGATCAAGGAGATCTGACAGGTGGAGGATAGAGTTGCAACTCTGCGAGGCAGAACTGCTAAGTATGAGGTGGTCTGGAATTCATGGATATACTATCTTTGTACAAATTGGCATTGGGGGTAGATACATTATTGTCCTGGGGGTGCAGTCCTGACTGGAGAAGGACCCATAGGGGAGAGTGTGTGGGAGAAATGGAGCGGGCACAGCAGCCTCGGGCCACTGCCAATCTTCATATGTCCACTCTTGCCCCCCCCCTCCTGCTCTCCACCCTTTCGATCCCCCTTTTTTCTTTTTCCTCCCTCTCTATTCTTAATGAGGTTATGTCTCTCTCTCTCAATCTCTCTCACTCCACCACATCTCCTATTTCCTTGCCTTTTATCTTTCTTATCAGATTAAGCTTTATCTATACCTTTTTAATGGTCTGGACAAGTGATGATGCTTCTATTGACATAAACACACAAGGGCTTTTGTAAATTCCTCAAAATTCCAAACTGGCCCTGCCATGCCCCTCAGAAACTAAGGGGACATCGCACAGCGATAGGGGGCGATGTTACAGGTGGTTAGGATCACGTAAAATGTGGTACGGAGACCCTCGATTTGGCGAAACCCTGTGGGGATATATGATATTTTCTTTGCAGGGCTGTATACATGTGATGTCCTTGTGGAAGACACAGGTAGTTTCATGCCTGCCTTGGTAATTGCCAAGCTACATCATAAGATTGACACCATGTGCTGTTCATTCAGTTGTAAAATCATGTCTTGGTGAAAGACGTCCACTGCCATGGAATTTAGGTCTGGAAATTCATTTGTGACACGAAAAGGTCCAGTACCAAGGGACCTTGGAGGTCCATAAGTTGTGAGAAGTTGTGTCTAGCATCCACTCGCTGGCTTCCCTCAAATGTCTGGAGAACATGTCTGTTTCAAAAATTTTGCTACATCTGGTAGGCATTCTGTGCATAGTGTTCTATTCCGCTGTAAGCAAATTTGGTAGATGTCTTTGGTGATATTTGAGAGTAGTTTCGAAAGAGTCCTGCCCAGGTGGTTGATATATTGGACTGCTGACATATTGTCTATGTGGAGCATTACACAGTCATTTGTGAGGTCCTTGGCTAGGTTGTGGATAGCAAATGGCCCTTATATCAGTTCAAGGCAGTTAATGTGGAGTGACCCTTCTGTGTTTGACTAGGCTCTGCCCATGGAATGACCTGCACAAGTCGCTCCCTAACCCTATAAACTGGCATCAGATTACAAGATGAAGTCTGGCACTAGACCTAATATAGCTCGTACATTCCAGGCTATACAGGAGCCACTAGTCGAGTTCTGCACTAACATTCAAGGAGTGAGGTTTGAGTTGATTTTAGAAATGTTCCATGGATAATAATTGGGCCTTAAGGCATTGTATGGTTGTAATGAAGTGGTCCTGGAAAAATAGCCTGAATAGAAGAAGACAGATGTCCCACAATCTGAGCTAGCAGTTGCAAGAGAACCATGGTAAGACAAAGTACTCTTCGTAATTCTTTCTGGATGTTGATCAGCTTGAACTGAGGTAAACATAAAATACCTAGGAATAGAACTGTGCATGATTGGGACAGGATGGGGACAGATTGGACTTGTTTTTGTTGATCACAAAACTCAAAAAGTGGGTTTCAGGGTGTGGAACTGAGGCCGAAAGGTAGATATGTGAATTGCCATGGTTTTCCATCCCATAGGAACCTAATTTTACTTGGACAGGTAGGCATCTTTGAAATCCCAAAACTTGATTTTTTTGTCAATTTGTGTATAGCCGAAGTGAAGATGCACCCTGTACAATGGATGTGTGGAAATCGATGCAGTTGCCCGGCACAGTTTTGGAATATCCATGAATCTACTGATAGAGTAGCTCCCCTCTATTAACGGGAGAGAGTCTCCCTGCCATTAATAGAGGGGAACAAATGTTTAAATCATGGGTACTCACCTGAGTTAAACCTGGACTGGCCATGTCCACAGTAACTGCATCCACGCTGAATGACCTACTGATGATGGGACTGATTTTTTCCAGAGGGGGCATGGAAAAAATAGCTGGCAACTTGATACTATCTATATGTCACGACACTCCTTAGTTGATTTGCCCTTGTGCAGTACTCATACTCACCACTGTTTCTGTTTGGCACTGTTCCTGATTTCTTCTCATTAAGCACTTCACCTGGTCCTTGTTTAGCACCTATTTAGTTTGGGTTCTCCCCTCACTCCTTGCCAGATCATTGCCTTTTGTTTCCTGTTTCCCTGGTTTCCTGTGTTCCTGTGTTCCTGTGTTCCTGTGTTCCTGGCTCCTGGCTCCTGCATACTGTGACTTGGTCCTGTGTCCTGTGTCCTGCATCTCCTGGTCTTCATCCTGTGTCCTCCTGGTCCTTCGTTGTTGTGTCCTCCGATCCTGTGTTCTGGTTCCGTGGTCCCGGCTTTACTACCAGTGATCCTGTCCCTGCAGACTTGTTCATTGATTCTCCTTTTGATCTTGATGTCACTATATTAGTCTTGTGACTCTGGACCTGTGCCCTACCTGATACTCGTGGTAGCTGCACAATCCTACCCTTATACCCAAGGACTGTTACAGTATTTGTTGCCTGCACGATTAGTGCTAATTTTGATTTACTGTATATATTTTGTGGCATTGTCTGTGTGTGTGTATATATTTATATTGTTTTGCGTTTTCCTTTGGTTTCCTGTAAATATATATATCTCTCTTGATTTATCCTATTTATTTGTGTCTTGGCATTTATTTCTCTGCTGTATGGGTTCCCACATTTAAAGTGACCCCTTCATGTCATTACACTATATATCTGTCTATCTATCTGTCTGTCTGTCTATGTACCTACATACATACCTATCTAACACCAACAAGCAATCGTTTTGTCTCTACATGGTGTTGATAATGACCTTGTGGTTTAAAAACTCTGTTGGTCTTCAGAATGGGTATTATTTCACAAACCATCATTTACTCATTTCAAATTGATATTTACCTAACTGAACTTATATTTGTTTATATTTTACATGCTGTTTTTGTTGTTTAAATAATATGTCAAATAAAGAAATTGTGATATATCAAATACCCACACAGAACTGAAATCAAATACGTAAGCATCAACATATTAAATTTCAGCTGCACACTGATTTCAAAATCTTTTGGGGCTTCATTACCTGCAATGCATACATTTTCATTTATCTTAAAACATACTTTATGCAGTGAAAAACAATTAAACCTTGGAAACAGGAGGTCTTTTATGAGTATTCATTTCATTTCTGTGTTTTATTTCCTTGCCTTTAGTATGATATACAGGAATAACTTGCTATAGTAATATTATGCCGAAGACTTAAAACTTGATAAAACATTTTAATTTAGTCACTGAACGGTGAAATTTGGTGATTTGAAAAAAAAAAACAAAAAAACAAGAACAAATTGCAAAATGTCCAGAAAAAGAAATAAGCTGAAAAACTTTTTTTAGGGATTTTTTTTCCCAACTCAGATATTTGTGCAGCATGTGCAGTTCATTTTTTACAGTTACCCAATTCCGTTATTTTTCAAATAACTTTATGGAAAGATTACACAGATGTGAAAAAAAATTGTTGAAAATATGAAATAGAAAAAAATGCACAAACACTAATATACAACAACAAGTGCTGGATAAGGAGCTGAGCCAAAAGGGAATTCTGTATTGTATCATGGTACACCTGGTATTTTTAAATCTCCAGATAAACATTGCATAATTTAACAGATAAAACCAACTTAATAATAACTATGCCAGTAGATGCTGACGGGGAGGGGGGTTGGGTGGCTATAGTCCCAGATGTGTGGCTCTTTAGTCTGGTTCTCTACAATTAGTGGAAGAAACAGGAGGGTATTATTGTTTTTTTTAATTTTACATTAGACAGCTTCTTTAAAAAAAAATATATATATATATATATATATATATATATATATATATATATATATATATATATATATATATATATGTATATATATATGTATATATATATATATACATATATATATATATATATATATATATATATATTTTTTTTTTTTTTTTAAAGAAGCTGTCTAATGTAAAATTTAAAAAAACAATAATACCCTCCTGTTTCTTCCACTAATTGTAGAATAATGCCAAATAATAGCTGCTCACCGGTCTTGTTAAAATCCAAAAGTTTTATTAAATCATGTTTAAAATCTGTGACCAACAATGGTTGTCCTATCATTTTTTGTCTGACCCTGAGGAAGGTCCCGAGCGGGGACCGAAACGTTGGTCACAGATTTTAAACATGATTGAATAAAACTTTTGGATTTTAACAAGACCGGTGAGAAGCTATTATTTGGCATTCTATGTATCTTTGGAGTCCAGGCTTTGGCACCCGGCATATGAGGAACTTTAAAGCGTGAGTGCATGGGATTTTTTCTATTTTTATATATATATATATATATATATATATATATATATATATTTGGTGGCTTAGGGGAAAGGTTGGTGCCCTCTAGGTGACTGTCAGAAGGTGGTGCTAGAGAGCATATGCCGCATGCTGCTAATGGGCAGAGAAAAAGGGGTGTGTCATAACATGTTTCCATCTCTCTGTATTCATAATATTTGCCATTGGACTAAAGCTCCAGGTGTTTCTGGAACCTAGGAATGTCTATGTATGTGCCTTTTTTTGTAGGGGAAAGAAGGAAAGACAACTAAGTCAGAAACAAAGTAATACACAATTTACCAGAACGGAAAAGAATACAGAATACAAGAGAAAGATTTAGGATTGTGGATGGAAGTAGGAGCAGCTGGATCAAGTATAAAACATAACTCTAGATTATAGTTAAGATGATTAGTGTCATGGAGTTGTGCTGTGAGTTTCCCCATGATGTAAACATACTATATTTTGTGAAAAACATTGGAGTCATAGGAGATAAGCCCTAACAAAACATATACAAGCTGTAGTGAAAATCATGTGTGCTAACTTTATGTAGGGATCTGGATAATTTGAAGCATTTAAAGGGGGTATTGGAAACAGCATAATATGGGTCTTAGGACAGGTGCAAGTCAAGAGCATTTGAAGACTTGAGATAGATCACACAGCTAATGACCAGTGACTTCTTCCACTACCTCCTAACAGGGCCGCCATCAGGGGGTCACAACCATGACGGTTGTCATAGGTCCAGCGACCCGGGCCCCACGTGTAGCGGTGTAACTGTCGCCAGTACACCTGCACCGGGGTCCGCACGCTGATAGGGCCCATCGGGTGGCCGAAGCATTTTGGGCCACCCAATGGGTCGTATATATCTTCAGGAGCCCTGTCAGCGCCACGGCCGTGCAATAGTGCGACCGGGCCCCTTTAAAAAACTGCAGCCGCAAGTAATGCTTTTTGTACCAGTACATGTGTTTGTGTCTGTGTATTCCTGTGGGCGGGGTTTGGAGGTGGGATTTGGGGGCAGGCTTGGAGTCGGGCCCACAGGGGCTCAGACCTTGAGCAGTGTTAGGGGCCCCAAAATTTCTGATGGTGGCCCTGCCTCCTAAGAAGGGATTTCACACAATCTACAGAAATGAAGGAATTTGTAATATCACTTCCCACATTCTTTGAACTATTATGTAATGAAGAAAAGTAAAAAAAGGGCCTGATCGCCATCCTATATACACATCGAAGCAAAGAACCCTTAATATGGGGGCCACTAAGATATATCAAAGAATGGGAAACAGATTTAGGTGAGACCCTAGAACGGTGGAAAGTGGTAAGAAATTTGTAAAGCAGCCGAGATAATCTCGGTCTGTGTCTTATCTCAAAAATAGATGTTTAACATTTTATTCATATGGTACATGACCATGATATAGAAATCAAATAGACCTCTGCTGGTGACTTTCTGGAAACAAAGGTACATACCTGCATATGTGGTGGGATTGCCCAAAATGACCTGGCTTCTTTAAAAGCATAAGGAATCTAATGACAGAGGTCTTACAGAGACTGATTGATCTCTCTCCTTGGAACTTCCCCTTGTCTAGCCCAGTTGAGGGAATTCCCAAATATAATCAGAAACCTTTGAATTTAGTCACACTAGCGGCCTGTATGGTCATTGCAGCCGGATGGCTAAAAACAGACGCTATCAACATTGCAAGATGTTTTTACAAAAATCGAAGACAATGCAGTAATGAATGGACTGACCTCAAAGGTCAGACGTTCATACACAGAATTCTCTAAAGTATGGGATCCCTAGAAAAAATTTACCTCCAATAATATTTAAATTAGCTGTATTTAACTCTTAAATTGTACAGGACACTACCCTCCTATTCCCTACCCTCCTTCTGCTCCCTTTTCTTCTTTTAATAATTTTTTTAAATTATTTAAAAAAAAAAGATTATTTGTCTTTCTCCTACCTATGTTTATTAGAAATATGAGTGCACGACACAGATATTAATACAACGGGTACATATTGTCTCAAAAATAGACACAATAAAGAAAAGTAATACATTTCATATTTAAAGTATTCTAAATTAAACTGCAGAACATATCATATATATTTTATTGTTAGCATAATATTTAATTACTCTCCTCTTTATGATATATACCGTATTTTTCGGTGTATAAGACTGGGTTGTTTTTAGTCTAAAATTGGAGGTCTTCTTATACACGGAATGTCACTGCAGGGGTTAAAAAAAAAAAACACTTGCGCAAGGGGGCTAAGCCAAGATGGCACCTGCCGCATTTCAGTGTGCCACGTCCCACACACATACCTAGCTTCCCTTCCGGCGATCCACTTCTGAATGCTGTGCCAAGGAGGAAGAGGTCACTATATGTATATGAGCTGCAGCAGACATCAGCACTTACCACCAACGGAGCTCCAGAGACATGCCACACCATAAAAGGAGCAGCCATATTAAGGTTTGCTCCACCTCAGATAAGTCTTGCTTTCTGATTTATATTTATAGAGGAGGAAATGGGAGCAGAGGGAATACTGCTGTGATGTCCCAGCATGCCCTCACACCGCCTGCTGTATTGTGGGAGCTATAGTCTCTCAGCATGCACTATGGAGCCATTAACACTTCACAGAGTACCTTAGCACAGGGGAGGCATGATAATCAAAAGTTGTGTTGTTCTCCTCTAATATATCAAGTTGTCATATTTGATGTTTAAAATATGTATTTCTTAATTTTGAGCTAAAAATATTAGGGGGCATCTTATACATGGAAAAATATGGTAGTTCATTCAACATGTTACGTGTCTAATCTTAGACCAATGCATTTTTTGTCTAAATGATACACTATATTTCTACATGTCTTCCTCTCTTAAATAAAGAATTTAAAAAATATATTTTATACCCATGAAAATGTCCAATCATAGCATTCAATTACAACTGAGAAAGTGACTGACTGTTATTTCATTCCCATGATAATACAGATCATTTTATATTAAATAAACCTTTTTGTATTGCATTTTCAAGACGTGTTTTAGATGTCTCACAAATTATTGCACATTACATGTGAAGTTCCTAAATATATATCAGCTGATCTGAGATTTAGAAGTGAGACCATAAACCCCTACATTCTTTACTTTATTAGTAATAATAAAGAAAGGGAAATTCACTGTTATTGCCTTCTTACAGCCCAGATGCTTTGTCTAGAACATTAATATAACACACTGTTAACCACCAAAGAACCTGGGTATAGTGCCCCATGATCCATAGCTGTTACTGCTTAAGTTCTAAATAGTGCTGGAAAATTGCAGTTGTCCCCTTCTTAATGCCCACAAATACCATCAGTAATCAAAAGTGTGTAGTAGTGTAGCGTGTAGTGTGAAAATGATTTTTTTCAGGTTTTTTTTATTTACAGTGGTTTTAGTTCCCAAAGTGTGGTATCTGTACTTTTCCGAAAGCTTTACTAATTAATTTATGGGAGTGATATAAATATATTAAACTACACTGATTTTCCATCTGTAAGGAAGCTACAGTCCACAAAGCAGGAATATAAAAAAAAAAAGTATAAGCTTTTTCAGCACATCATAAAATCGGGCTCTCTTGGAAGCGATACTTGAGCTGAACTCATGGGTTAAAATGAATTGATCATAAACAACTCATAAACAAGTCAAATCATAAATGTAAATAATTTTATATATATATATATACATATATATATATTTTTTTTTTTTTCTTGCTTGAGAATTATTTTACCGTCTATACTTGTTTTCAACAGTTAATTATTTTCCATCCTACAAATTTATTTTTCCTTAATATCTGTGACTGGTTCTCGTGTCTTTGAAGTCCTCTCATGTATCCTGGTTTATGGATTTGTTCCTAGTTTCTAAAATTGTGTCTTGGTCTATTTGTTTAATGTATTACTGATTTGTTTTGTTTCAATGTTCTGCTTAAATTGTTACTTTTACCTTCTAATGATATTCCTTTTTTTTCTCTATCTTATTCTTTCTTTTTTATTGTCTTTGCCTACTCCTTTTTATGGAGTCCATCCTGTGTTTCTGACATGTGACTCTTTATTTGCTTTTAAAATATAACATTTATTTGGGAGAATCCACTTGTACGTCTCCTTATCTTATTCTGTGAATTTTGCCTAATAATTCACTTTCAGTTCTACATACACAATTATGAATTCTACCTTATTATGCATCATATTGCATTCTTATACGTATTGTTTTTTACCTTTTTGGGCCTTAGTAAAAAAATAATATTAAAAAAGTACAATATAATGCATATGAACACATGGGTCTTAAGTATAACACCTCCATCAAAATGTTGTAAAATTATTAAGATACAAAAGATACAAAATGCAATGGCCTTATAAAATGCATTACATGGTGCTATAAAATTATGCATGAAGGCTGAAGAAAAGAAAAAAAGGTGGAAGCTACAGGAAAGACACTCAAAAGATGGGGTTAACCCACAATGGACTACCAGGGTAGTAACAGGAAAGAGGAGACAAGCTATGAGTGCCCTTAGTGGATCAAAATATCATTAAAATTTAACTTTTAATAGTACGAAAAATATAAAACAATTGAAGGAAAAAATAAAAAAATTTGAAAATAACTTTTAGTGAATTTACAGTAAGTGTAAATGTATGTACAGCAAAACAAAAGAAAAGAACCAAAAAATAAGTGCTAATCAAAATCTGTAAGCTAGATGGTGAATACACGTATACCTATATTATAATGGTATATTTGTGCACATAGTATCGCGGCAGATCTAAGATGTGCCGCGATACTATGTGCACAAATATACCATTATAATATAGGTATACGTGTATTCACCATCTAGCTTACAGATCTTGATTAGCACTTATTTTTTGGTTATTTTCTTTTGTTTTGCTGTACATACATTTACACTTACTGTAAATTCCCTAAAAGTTATTTTCAACATTTTTTCCTCCAGTTGTTTTATATTTTTTGTACTATTAAAAGTTAAATTTTAATGATATTTTGATCCACTAAGGGCACTCATAGCTTGTCTCCTCTTTCCTATGCATGAAGGCTGTTTATTAGAAAATAATTTCTATTAATATGGCATTGAGGAACTAAATATAAAACAAAACACATTATATTTTATATTAAAGGTCAGATATCGATAGGTTTCATGGCTATGGTGTAATAAATTTGTCACCTGTGCGCAATTAACAACAAACACACATTTTTATTTATCCCTTTATCATTTTGGATTGCCCCTGATCTAGTCCATTCATAGCCTTTCTGCTAGAAGATCTTTTTTAACTTAGGTGTTTTTTTTATCTTCTTCATAGCCTTTATGCTGCCCTTTCATTGAAATACTTCAAACCTTGTCTTTGTTTATTGCTCTTCTATGGTCTCCCTGTGTGGTTTAATTATGTGCTGGCATTTTCCTCCTAATGAGCAACATACCATAGCATATAGGCCTCAATTGAATATTAATGGATAAGCTTTCTAAATGATTTAATCATTTTTGTATAAACTTTTCAAATGACTTTTTCAACATATCAAAACATCAAACAATATTTTATATATACATAAATATCTCAATATTTCAAAAAGTATCAAAATATTTTTTTTTAATAATATTAAACAATTAAAAGAGTTTATCCAAAAATATTAAATTGAGACCATGATTCATTAGTTACTTTAGAGATTTCAAAACATTTGAAGAGAATGGGAGATGACCCAGTATTAAGATTTTAAAGTATTTAGGCACTAACAATATGTCTGATTGTAGGAAGAACTTGCTGTGGTTCAGTCATGTCCACCAATCGAGTAAGAGATACAAGTAACATATCCGTGGTTAATATTTATTTAAACAATTAAATTTAATTTATGTGTATAATATGTATTCAAAAGGGGAAGAAAAAAAGTACAAATTCTGTGTGCCGAGGAAAATACAATAGACATTTCATTACATTTGTAAAATATTATCTATATCATTATTGAAAGAGAAAGAGAATATAGGTTACTTAAATATTGCTTTTAGTGAAAACAATGCATTTGTCATTTCCCTGTTTTATTCAAATAATCATTATTGTTTCTCTTCTCATCCACAGTGAATCTCAGGCCTCCGATGGGCTCCAGGACTCTAAAACCATGCTATGCTATCAGCAGTAACATGGTTAGCTTACTGCTGTGACTAAATGGATATTGTGAAACACTGCGGGCAATGGATGAAATGTGATGCCCTCCCAGCACACAATGCGTCTGTGCAGAATTGGTCAAAACAACACAACTTCACAGGCAGAGCAGCAGAAGGCATTGGCTCCTCTCTTTATTACCTGGAGCAATATGTGCAGAGAGGAGAGATAATGAAGTACTTGACTAATTCAGTGTGATCCAGCTGACAAAGCCGGGGGGTTTTGCAGAGCATGCAAAGCTATAGAAGCCATCACTATCCATTTTCCCCTGGTACCTGCAAAGCCAAAACAAAGAGCAGTGAAAGATCAAAAAACGAGAAGTAACAGCAATAATATCAGCGATACTAATAAAATACAAGAAACCACTCTGTACGTGTTGTATATTATTATTATGAATAATTTGATTCCTTGTTGAGTAAACCTGGAACTATGTATTTCTAAATTTATTCTAATAAAAAAACATTTAGAGATGTAATTATCAGAGTGGTAAGCTCTACGTATGCAACGCTTACATTAGTTGAGTCACTTTATATCGCAGGGCTATTGGCATCCTGCCATTATGTATCGCTCACTTTGCTGCAACCAATCGCCTCCCCTCGATTAGACCTCCTGTGAATACAAAGCTGCTTTGCACTTCCACAAGCAATACTGAAGAGCCCTGGTCCAACTGCTGATTAAGGACGGGAAGTAAAATCTTGACGATCGTAATGTATAAGGAAATATCTTATATTCAACTCAGCTGACAAAGGATGAATCATTACTTTTCTGCACTGTCTTCCTCCATTCAGTATTTTGAGAGTCAGACACACACTATGTATCATTCAAAGATGATAAATTGTCCTGAGGAATGTGTAAAAGGGGATAGTCAGGGGCAACTGCCAGCACATTTCTAGTGCCAACAACAGTGACTGTTTAATCATGAGATCTGCTTCATTTAAAGATGAGAATGCAGCCAATATATTTATAAGCTGGAGGCTTATCCTAATTCTTAAAAATCTATCAAGACAATCTGATATGACATCACTTCGAAAATGTGACCATGAACATGGAAAAGAGATGTAAATTGTATCAATGTAATGTTGCCAGCCAGGAAGAGAGCATTCTATTTCCTGACTGACGACTGGGGGATGGGGGTAGACTTAGCACAGACAATTTATTTATCTCAGGAATGAAACAGGCTATAGCGATAGGGCATTTGCACCACAAACCTGGGAAGAACCAGAGCCACATAAGATGGAACAGCCATGTGAATGTTGTTCATAATATTGAAGCCAAGATGAACATCATCCATAATTACCTTGATGGACTCTATATCTAAGTGAACCAAAAAAAAGGGATACAACTAAACCACTGTGAATATAGAAACAAAGAATAACCTACTACTAAAAAGGTGCTCCCTCAAAAACACCCACAACACAAAAGTAAAACACAAAACACAAAGTGAAGGAGTTTAAGCTGAAATGGAACAATACACCCTAAAAGTTGAATTATAAATGGATGTAATACAACCTAAAAGCATGCATATACCGTATATACTCGAGTATAAGCCGACCCGAATATAAGCCGAGGCCCCTAATTTTACCCCAAAAAACTGGGAAAACTTATTGACTCGAGTATAAGACTAGGGTGGGAAATGCAACAGCTGCTGGTAAATTTCTAAATAAAATTAGATCCTAAAAAAATTATATTAATTGAATATTTATTTA